>NW_010973123.1:4997718-5056820 GCF_000737465.1 Haliaeetus leucocephalus | reverse complement strand
TCAACACGTGTTGTCAGAAAAAGGGGGGGGGGGGGGGGGGGAATCAATGGCTTATACCAATAATAGAAAACTTATAAACTCTGATTTACAGTAGTATTTGCAGCCTCAAGTTCTGCAAGCACAAACTAACAGATACGCAGAATCAGTACCGAGAAGGTTGGGAGTCAATGTCCCATCAGAGCACAAAACAACCTACCCTTTCTAAAAACAAGAGATTAAACAATACTAGTCACTAGTGTAATCACCTGTTCTGCTCCCACAAATATCATCTCCATCTGCTACAGCAAATAAAGGATTCTGCTTCAGCCAGCTAGCTGGAAGTGACACTATCAGTGTCAGGGCAAAGCAGATTGACACCTCCTGCATGTTCCCAATATTCAACACCAGGATAACTCAGATTCTCACAATAGCTTTCTGTAGATGTTACAGGACATTTTTCTCTTGCCACACAGTCTCTTACCCCACTCAGATACCACTGTATTCTGTTGCATTGCAATTATTTCACAGCTGCATACCAGGAAGTTCCACTTCCACATGTCAAACAGTTCTTCCTAATGTGAAATCAGAGCCACCACACACCCCCTTCATGCCTTACACACATCTCTTCATTCCCCGTTTCCCACTCAGGGACACCTGATCCAGCGATGGTGGTATCAGAAGCTTTTCTACAGGGGATCTGTTCTTGGTTTGATGAAGAGGCTGTACAGCACAGATTATTTTAAGCCTCCTGAATATCTAAATTTTGTCTCCCAGAATGAAAGTCCCTTAGATGCAGAGCATATACATGTACCTCAACATAGAATGAGAAAGCTAAGCTTATGTTTAAGACTTTGGGGGGGGGGGGGGGAACAAATAAGAATATAGTAAAATACAAGAGATCACTATGCCCTTCCTTTAGTAAATATCCTTTCAGTACACTCCCTATTTCTTGCCAGTGAATGGTAGTTTCTTCCATGCCATCAAAGTCTTGCCTCCCCTGTTTAATGTCAAAAGACATTAAATATGGACATTCAAAATATCAAATTATTTTTTTCTAATTTCCTTTTAAAGAGTAACTGAAGGCTCAAAGCAAAACTCAAGCAAGTGACTTTCTTTCAATTCACTGTTACAGGTGATGAAAGGCTTATCTAAGAACACACTTGAGTATGATAACAGCTAAACACATAGAACAGTGACACTGCAATAGATAGAAACAATGCAGACAACAACTGTTGTGTTTCTGACCATATATAGTCAGTAAGCAATGGCAATAAATACCAAACATTTTAGCTATGCCTGTACAACTATTTGAAAACTCTAAGCAATCACAACTTGACATAAATACAAAAAAATCATTATCATAAGTATAATGCTAGGCTTTAATTCAAATTCCTAAGAGAATGTTTCCCCATATAAACTACACCACTGTTTTGTCTTAAAATTGATTAAATATCAGAATCAGGACATTAATTATAGTTTGATGTTAAGTGTCAGAAGCATTCAGGGTTGAACAACGCTTCTTATTCTTTTGTATAGTATTTTACCATTAATTCACAGCACATTATGAGTCAGAAGGCAATTTTTTGAAATGCTGTATACATGAAATCTGGCAGTGCGAATTTTTAAAAACACTTATATTTGGATTTATTACACTCTTTTAGAACAAAAATGTAAACATGAGTACTCTTAAACAAAGCTTCACCAAACCAGATCAACAGGAAAACGTGGTAGTTCTTCACTTATTAGGCTAGTGGATTTCTGGGTGATGCACACAGTCTACCAGCCACAGGCCTGCCTAGTTCCAGAAGAACGTGAATCAAGATGTGGATAGAAATAGGCCTGAAAAAGTACTTTCTCGAGAGGAAACTCAAAGAAAAACGTGGAGGACCTCTGTATTAAAATGATCAGCTCCAAGACTATAAATCTTTGGTAAAACTTTGCAGATGTCAAAGGCAGCTTTAGATTATAGATTTTATATAAGATTTCTACAGATTTTAGATAAGATTTTATAGATTAGATATAAGGAAGAAATTCTTCACTATGAGGGTGGTGAGGCACTGCCACAGGTTGCCCAGAGAGACTGTGGATGCCCCATCCTTGCTGGCAGTGTTCAAGGCCAGGTTGGATGGGGCTTTGAGCAACCTGGTCTAGTGGAAGGTGTCCCTGCCCATGGCAGGGGGGTTGAAACTAGATGATCTTTAAGGTCCCTTTCAACCCAAAGCATTCTATGATTCTATGAAGCAGAAACTAGATTTATCCAGGGAACATGCCTGCCACCCATTATAGCAACACTTTCTTTCAGATGTCACTAAGAGAACTCAACTGAATTTGAGAAATCAAAATCTCATCTACTGAGTGTTTGTGAAGACCAAACTGTAGTCAGCAAAGCCATAGCCACGACCCCATTTCTGAAGACATTAGACAAGTCACTAATGCATCAGATAAATAGAAGATTTGTCATATTCATCTCCACTGTTTACTATTAGCCTAATAATTTGCCCCTTTATTCCCCAAAACATTATTATGAACAGGATTATCAGCAGCAGCTTGAAAAAAGTCTATCACTCCTCTAAAAGGAACCCCTATTAATGAGCTCCAAAAGTAACAAAGCAGCATTTTCACACTGGCAACTGACATTTAAAAGAAATAAGCGTTTAATTCTCATGTTACAGTCTTGAGCTCAACAAGCCCAGCGAGTGACACAAGCTAAAATGCAAGAAGAGGTGAGAGACTATTTATTCTTTCCAGATGTTGGCGTGCAACTCTTGGACTGGTAGTTCAGTTCACATCAGACCGAAATTATCTAGAATATTGTTTCAAAATTCCACTATGCAGTAAATACAAGCTGTAGCCACATCTAAAAATTCATAATTTATTTAAGAGCGTATTAATAAAAATACTTGCCAGTCACCACAGAAAAATATACGCACAGAAAATTAAATACCATATGCTATGACACGCATGGCAGGTGACTGCATGCAAGCACAGTTTACGACCCACATCCTTTCAAAGAGCTTCAAGTAAATAACAAGAGACATTTAACAGCAGCAGAATGTGACTTGAATAACAGGCAATAAAGTCACATATGATGTGGCATACCACAAATTAAAAATAATACACAGCTTCAAAGGACTAAAAATACCTGCAAAATTAAAAAACTGCTATTTATTTTACAATTGTTCACCAACTTCTTAAAATTAACTTGTGCAGTTTGGCAAATCCTTGGAGGAAGATTGGCTGTGAACACTCAATTTGTCATTGCATAATTATAGGTGATAACATGGACTTAACGTTCTTTTAAAATGTATGATGTGTATATAATCTACTTTATGTATTATTTGTTTTTGTAGTTATCTCTGGTCTTGGGTGAGAATCAACAAATAAACTGAAAATGTGAAATATTTTTATATTATCTATGTATAAAAATCAATATAAAACTATGTATTCTATTCTTGTTGCATGTTATTGGCCTGGAATGGATAGGCTAACATTTTAAGAGTATTCCAAAATTAATGATTTTTTTAAAAGCCTCAGCTGATCAGTGCGACAGATAACAATGATATGTGATGGTCATAATGCTTTTAATCACAAAGGACCTTAAGGTATCTCAGATACCATATGCATATATCAAACTCTAAAACGCAGCCATATCTGAATCCACAGGAAGCCCATAGCTAGTATGAACAACAGCAGAGACTCAGAAACTGCCCCAGCTGCCCATGGAGGAAGACACACACAAAAAAAAAAAAAAAACAACCCACAAAAAAATTCTGATTAAGTTGCAACTTCAGTAAGAGCAGGATGATATAAAGACCTGATTTAAATGGCTAACATGTGGTCCTTCAGGCACAAGTTGTCACACGGCATAAGAACATACACCACACTGCTCAATAGTGAAAAGGCAACTGAAGCCCACTTTGCCCCTTGATAAAACCAAGCCTGGTTGGTAGCTCATTCAGTAACATGGCCTGACAATAACTTTATGGTACAGACCATTGTTCTTTGCTTGTCTGCTCCCACTTTTTGGGAAGGCTTTCATCATCCCCTCCTAATCTGATTCCAGGCAACCCTTGGGAACCATTTGTTTACAAAATTCACGGAGCACTGATGGAAGGACATAATTCTCGAATGACCAGGCACTGAAATCATTACTCTTCTGTCCCCTTCTTCCTCTGAAACTTTCTCCTGAATCAGTTTTCAAGGCTGATCTCTGCAGGAACACATTTTGGATGTCTGTCATCCAGCTTATTACTATTTGAGCCTGGCCTTCATATTCACCCAATGGGCCCTGATAATCCATGGGGAGAGTAAAAATCAACAAAGCAACAAAGAGCCTGAAATAAAGTGGCTAATACACCTTTCTCAGCAGATCATAAAACCTAGTCCTATTCTGGGACACTGGTTCAAAATAGGGAGATAGGTCATGAGGAAATGGAATATGGCAAAACTCACCAAATATGAGAAGCTCTATCACAAGGGGATGACTTCTACAGTAGTTACAGTAGGTTAAAGAATCCATCTTCCCAGTACTAAAGTCTCAAAACATACCTCCACACAGGACTATTATACCTTCCCAAATTAAGTCCTTACTACCACACAAAAGAGGGAAGATTTCTGTTTTTAAATTTTTAACTAAAAGGCCTTAATCCCAGATTCAGGTAAACAGTTCTTTTGAAGAAGAGCATTAAAGCATGCATTAACTTAAACTTGTGCTTAACAGCCACTGAAATTAACAAGGGGCATCCTGTCTTCATTGGAAAAAGAAAAAAAAAACCCAAACACCAACAAAACTTCCACTGATATAAATGTTCTTCCACAACGGGGCCCAGCTTGCACACTTTACCTCCTCATAAACAGTATCTGAGAACATACAATCAGACAACTCAAAGTTCAGACATTTCCACATGAAAACATATTTCTCATGGATATCCTAGCTTCATTTTGATACTAGTGTTACATGGTTAAACTAATTCCTTGTCATTATTTGTAATTATTTGTAATTATTTGTCATATACTCACTCTCTTTCTGGACATCAGCAAGTGCTGCATGAAGTTCCTCTTTAAGCACAATTGCTTCCTTGGCGATTTTTTCCCCCTTGTCCAACAGATTCCAAGTGGCTTTTTCCACAGAAGCTAGCAAGACACAAGCTCTTTTGGAACGGCCCTTTTTCTTACTAGAAGGATTCTGTGGACAGTTCACTAGTGTTGTAACCTACATTGAAAAGAAACAAAAAAGACAATAGTGGTGTAAGTTCTATAATAAGTGAATTTATAATATTCCCAAATCTTAAAAAAAATCAAATTAATATAGTTGAGAATAAGCTATGAGATTCCCTCTGCTTTACAGAGAGACAGGCAAGCTCAGCATACATACTGGGAATGGACAAAACTATTGAATCAAATTTGACAGATAATTTTACTTAATATGCCTTATCTTTGTATTCTTCTTTGTGTGTGATCAAACTGAAGTCAATAGAAATCTCACTGTTATATTAACCCTGATGCAAACTCCTGACAGTGCTTGCTTTAAATTTTCCTCATGATAAAAAAAAGAAAAAAAAGAAAAAAATTACTAACGCTATCTAAGGAGGCTTCAGCCAAGGCAGGAAATATAATCAGTGCTGAATCTTCCCATACCCCATACTTCCGGCTTAAATCTCCCACTTATCTCAGAAGCAAATACTCAGAAAAAATATAGACACATTTCAAAATGCATTCTCTTCTTACAAAGGAGGATTGCAGTGGTCAGAACTCAGCACCTCAGAATTCTTAGGGGGGCTCTCAACATTAAAATTGTACATCATTTTACTCAGAATGTAGGTTTACAGCAGCTTTGTCCAAATTCTGTTTTTTAACAATGCACTTCAACATCCATAAAGAACTTATTTTTCTATAGCATCCCACTCCACATTCCTCATCATCTGAGCACAGCCTCCACATTGTTTGTTTCTAACAGACTATTCTCTCAGGCATCACTTGAGCTGTCACACTAAGGAGAGACTCCTAAAAGATTTTAAAAGAAAAGGTATATAGCTATTTTGAACAAACTTTCTGAACTATTCTGTTCTCTGTGCCAGAACATGGGCAGTATATTAAGTACAGATCTAGTCTTGGAGTTCAATGAATACATTTTATATGTATATAATTGCTTCATTTTATTAAATGGCATTGCAATCATCAAGAATATTGTATAAACAAAGCAAAAGCTGCATATAAATTTCTCAGTCCAGCAGGCAAACTTAGCTAATGGCTGCAGTAGAGCTTGTGGTTTGAGCTGGTCTATGGAAAAGGGCTCCATTCACAGGTATAGAATGAGAAGCGCGCTAGCTGTACCGTAGCTCACCTTTAGATCTTGGTTCATGAATTCAAGCACTTTAGTGCTTTTCATGAACGAGTACTTTTAAAAGTAACTGACGAACATCCTCTGGGAAGCATTTCTATAAACACATCTTTGAAAGGCAAAAGCCCTGACCCCTATATCATTTATGTGGAATTTGGGGGGAAAAAGGACCATCCACTTGACATCAACTGCTTTGGCATGTCACAAGGGAGACAGCAACATAAATAACCCCGGCTCAGATAGTTAAAGAGGGCTTGGGTATTTTTCTGACTGTGGCTAAAAGAAAGTAAAACATTTATTGCACATAAATCAGCCAGCTAGTAGAGAATGCAATGGGAATAAGAATCTTAATATCTTTTCTTTTTACAAACCCTCTAACATTAGTTCTAGAGTGTTTAATGCAGTTTCAACGATCATATTTTTAAGAGTGAGTTAAAGAGATTATAGGCTGATACTTCCAACAAGAAAGGCAGAAAACAATATATTTTATTTCTTAGATTTTTACTGTAGTCTCCTTTTTATGTAAATACCATTCTATGTACTGTTCATTCCTATGCTTTGGAGGAGGAGGAAACGAAACGAAACAAGTGGAAAAACATGAAAAATAATCATTCCTGCAGGTGAAAACTCTTGACTGTAAGACCCTCTTCAACTTCAGCATCACTGCCAGGAAATATCAGAGGCAGCTTCTGATCTCAAATACAAGTCAAAATTTGACAGGTAGTTTTTGGCTCATGGAGATGAAGAAATACAGAAAAACTACTCCGAATTCTCTAACACAGAACTGCAGAGAGGAACACAAAAACTTTATGCAGATCCTATGCAGAAAGAATTGAACTACACAGTAGCTAATATAGCGTGCCCTTCTGATCTATTGTCAACACAGCTTGTACTGTAGTGGCAGAATACAGCCAAAACAGTATCATTGTAAGAAAAATGAAAAACATATCCCCGTTAATCCTGTTCATGCCCGACTGCATTTCCCAGTTATTAACACCTTCTTATTGCTATATACAGCAGGTCTTCCAGCATTCAATGGAAATCATTGTCAAGAGGTTATTTTGTACCTCTGCCAGAAGCAACAGAGTTGCGCTAGAGGCACAAGGGTTTTTTTAAGTGAGATTTTCAAGCCCATATGCCATCACAGTTGCAAAGCTGAATCATGATGTTGTTGCCTGTTATTGCCATTATTTATTAGGCTGGAGGGGTGGGATGTTTTTCGTCATGGTTATCCCAAACACTGAATTCCTAAGGAACCGTGCAGCAGTTCTTCACTACTATATTCAGCTCTTGCCAGCCCTGACAGACAGTCTTCTAATATTGCAGTAGTTAAAGGAAACAGTGTCTTGGTACCTTGAGTATCAAAAGATTTGGTTCACCTTTGATATTAATATAGAAGTATTTTAAAGCATCAATCATAAAACATTCTTTTTTGTTTAAAATTTAGTTCAGTGTAACCGCAATGCCTAGACATTTGAAAAAACAAGATGTGAACTCAGTGATCCAATGACAACAGCAGAACCCTGTCCTCACTGTTTAAATTCAAAGTACTGCCCATACAAATAAATACTGGTTAATCACTTTCAGTGTGCATAAAGTAAAACTCACCATACATAGAACTAAAACCAATAGTGTATGTTTTCTGTGTGAGCAAACTTTTGTCAGTGTGGATGACAGGTGAGAATAAATGCCTTTCAACTTGCCTATTTTTCATGAGTGATGTAAAGGACCCTAAAATACATGGATGCTTCTACATACTCTGTAAAACTTATCTACCTCTTGGAGCCATAAACTTTCCTTAGCTCATATGTATGTATAACATATAAAGAGATGGAAGCAAGAGGCTTGGCAAGAAAAGCTCTTACAAATATTTGCTTATGTATACATACACACACAACACATATATTAAGTGTGTGTATATACATAAATACATAGAGCATGCTTTAGATACAATATCCAAATAAGTGGCAAATTTACAGCTTATAAGACTTGCAATGACTGCAAAGGCAGTTATGAAGTGTTTCCTACATGAATTAATGAAGCTATATGAATCTCATCAAGTCATATCTTTCAAAACTTTTACTTGTACGTAAATTCAAAAGGAAAAAAGAAGCAAATTTATACCTAGCCATAACTGTAATCATTCCATAGTATAGCAAAGAGATTAAACAGACTTCAGTCTCTGAGGACGAAATAAAACAAGAGGATATTTTCCATTACATTAATTGTTATATTTTGTGACTAAATCCAGCACAAGCATGACAAATATTAGACATCAACTGTGCGAATGAAAACGCTTTATGATCTACTGATTACTTCCCACTAATTGCTCCATGACAGAGAGCATCTCTGATAAAAGCCCAGAATTAAGGAAAGTTTGTCTGACCATGCACTCAATTTACATCAAGGCAGCTGTCAGCTGAATGATGTCAATTTTGACAGCTATCATCTTTAATGTGCCAGATGCATTGATAGAGAACTTAACTTAAAAGCCTTCCTTTCAAAACTAATGTCCTCAAAGGACCTGGAATAAAATAAAATAAAGGCTTCAGACAGAGGGAACCCCTTCTGTTAAGGGTACAACTGGACAGGATTAAAGAAACTTTTTTGCAATACATAGAAAACAGAGTGCAGCTAGTAGTGCATCCCCATGAGAGCACCGCTTATAAGGCTGGACACTAACACAGTTATGCCGCTTCCAACATAGGAGCTTCTATCTCTGCAGAGCCCTGCACAGCACTGTTTGAACTAACCACCCTGGGTCAGGCCACTGTTTGGGATGCAAAGAAGGAAATGCAGTGAGACTGCTACCCCTGCAATCCCCCAAACATTGTAATTTAGGGGCATTGTTTTATTCCAAGGATGGAGAAGTTGCTAAGTCAGAGAGGGTTTTATACAAAACAATGTGTCATACTGTTTTCAGAGTTTCAAAGTGATCACCACTGCCCACTGCAGACTGCAGGGAAGAGAGAGAATCCAGCAAAGTAATTTGCAAAATTATTTCCACATAGGCTGTTTTTGCCTTCATTTTCTCCCATATTGATGCTCTTAACCTAAGGATTGCTCTAACACTGAGCATAACTGGCTAGGACAGACTTCAGAGAAGCTCAAGCACTTCCACTGCCTCTTTCCTACCAGAGCAACACAAGACTATTAAATAAATAAATCAGAACGTAAACCTCAAAATAAGGTTAAATTGTGTTCAAAGCAGCAGCTGCTAAGTGAATCAGGCCAGAGCATAATACTATTCATTTTTATCTGTGACTGGTCTGATTCTCTTTCTAATCATAGATCAGTTCTCATTTATTGCTTTTCCAGCATCTCAATCATCCTTCATTGAGTATTAGTTTTAAACTCCACTTTTGCATTTTCAACATATTTTGTCTCCTTCCCCCTCAAAATGCAAGTTTCCCTTCCACAGTTCTGTTATGAAACAAAGAATTGATGTTGAGAGGGGGGAAAGACAGTCAATATCATATTCTTTTTGAACCAAAGCATTTCCATTTTTAAGACTCGAGCTTTTTAAAGATGTGTGAGAAGAGCTTTAAAAAAATAAAAATAAAAAAATTAGATGATTTCCTTGTTTTGTTCTGCAACTGTATTTCTTTGTTTTGGCAGGTTTCTTTGATCCTGCAAAAATTTACATTTCTTCATCTCCTCTAAAAATACCCACAGTTTTGCAGCTGCATGAGCACAGCCTGACCTACTGGTATACAAGAGAAGGTTTTAAAATGCAGTCTATGAAGACATTTATTCCCACTACTCTGAAACTAATTTTATAATCCATCCACACACGATGCTCCAGCTTGACGACTTCCCACAAACCACTGAACTGTTAACTGAGGTTTTATACACCGTCAATCACACCCAGCCAACAATAAATAAATAAAGGCAGACAAAATGAGTGAGAAGCAGCTCAGTTAATAACAGCTAGAAATGAAGTAATGATTAAAAAAAAGGTTACTTTCTGCAGAAAAGAATCTTCCAGAAGGGACAAATGAGTAAGGGAGGAAAAGAAGATCAAGTCAAAAATAAGAGAAGAAATTTTGAAGATTATAATGAAAAATAAATAAAAAACTGGATGAGTTAGGGAGCAGCCAAAGTTTCAAATGGGGAAAACACAACTTTATTTGTTAAAAAGAAACTTATTTCAGTGAACTAACTGATTTTTAAAAGCAACTTTTCCTAGAACTGTTATAAAACATGATCAGCACGTCTTTGCTTTTCCTAGCCTTTAGAGCACATACAGCACTTCTGGAATAAATAAAGGACTTTTCCAACATGAAAGTCCAAACAAACATAAGAACCATCACACCAAACATACTCATCATTTTATTGTCCTCATCTTTCATCTTTATATTCTTCTTCCCTCCAATCATTATGTGCTGCCTCTGTAATTATAAACTGACTGTTACCCTGTATCTGGTCACCACCCTTCGGCAAGCCCAGGGAAACAACATGCAAAGGACTGGCTCCCAGGACAAAGAAGGAAAGATGTCATCAGAGCAGTGTGTGTGAAAAGAAGTGCATTCCTGGAATAACAAAATTTACCATGAACCTAAGCGGCGGGATGCAGTCAAATGAAGCCCATGAGTTGTACAAGAAAAAATATTTTTTCCTTTAATATCTGTCCAAGTACAATAATAATTGTTTCAGTCTTAATTAAAATGACTTTATTTATCTCTTTTTTAAAATAGAAAAGTTGCAAATTGAAAAAATTCGTAGATATATCCTTACTTTTTTTTTTTAATAAGCTGTACACCCCCAATTCTTACTTGTATCTAAATAGTATAATACCCAGAGTACAGTATTCAATCTGGATTTGCTCTATTTACCAACAGTCATCCTCCCAGTTACCAGTTTTGTTTGCTGATTGTTAACATAACCTAGTTAACAAAAAGTTATTGTCTTGTAAGAGGCATTACTCAAAGAGCTTGGAAAGATCTTAACCAACCAACCACTGAAACTAGTTCATAGCTATTATACCTGACCACCTTCACAACCTGAAAAACAAGAAAGTATTCTTTGTACATTAGCAAGTGAAAGAAAATTCTGAATTAAGTCACACCTTTCTGTACCTACACAAACTGCAGCCAAAGCAGTGACTGCCATGTAAACTTTCCCCCATGCACCAGGAAAGGAATACTAAACAGGCAGTGTACAGCTGTGACAAGTAGTTTGATCTACATCATCTTGGCAAAGGCTAAAAGACAGTGATAAGCTGGCATCCTTGTGCTATGTGTAATTGAGTAATTAAATGCAGGTACCCCAACATCTTTGTTCCAAGTACAATGAAGAGAAAATTCAAAAGAGCTTGAGTTTCAAAATAGAAGATGTCCCTTCTGTTCTTTACCCTGTAACATATTGCTACAGAGGTCTTTTAACAATTTCTTAGTTATACACATTATTTGCAAAATGAGGTCAGGTCTTCGAGTAGGTCCTTTCCATTGCATTACACAAAGACATTTCTAAGCCACGCCAAATATAGAGATAATGAGAGAGTCTTTAACACACTAAGCACTGCATATTTAACCAGTGAATACTTGAAACAGAACTGGAATATGCAGTAAAATTGCTCCTCCTAAAAAGAAAGTTTTATCAACAAACCTGAAAGCATATTTGTAAATCCCTCTGTCCAAGTCTTCTTTAGTTGGCAGGAAAAGTACTAACATAGGTTTATACAGTACGCAACAATTGCACTGTTCTTTGGGTATCTCTTCTAAAATGCAAGAGAATGCAATTCTTTTCAAAATTCAGATAAAGAAGCTCACCTACAGATTTCAAGGCTATTCTTTTCCACTCCATCCAGCAATTACAATATGAAACTTTTCATGTGTTGGAAATCCATTTGCAGTGTATTCTACATTTAAACATCCACTAGATAATACTGTACAAGAGATTAGCTAGAACATGCAATATTTGCTACGACATACTGCGTGGCATTTGCAAAAATGGAAGTGACTAAACGAATGACCATATCTGGAGGAAGACAGATCCCCTTGGACAGTTTCTGAGCCAGAGTAAACTACAATGCAGAAGAGTTGTGGGTATGCCTTTCATAGCAGCGTCCTTAGCCAAAGTTTTCAGCCTTATTCCCTTCCCTCTATGGTTATCCAATTTATTTTCTGCAATACTAAAATACCTGAATTATCAATGGTTCCAATAATTTCTCAACTGTAAACGTCTGGATCTGCAGATCCCGAGGATCAATTTTCAGTTTAATGCTTGGCACTTTTGTTGACATTTCACCTAGGTACAAAAAAACAACAAAAAAATGCAATAAGCAATTATTAGCCATGACCACAAGTCTCATTGCCCTCTGTCTGAGCCCAGAGACTGCTTATGGGAGTACAAACTTGGTTCCATAACAGGCTTAGGATTTCAAGAGATCAGATGAACTTTTCTGATTCCTCATTTCAAAACTGTGGGAAAAAAAAAAATGCAGGTACTTGCATAAACTGTAAAATAATAGATTCAAAGTACATATAATTCCTTGTCTTCTCTTCCAGATTTCTAAATTGACCATATACTAAAAAATACACAAGGATAATTGCATTAGAAGACCTCTGAATGCAAGTTCTCTACTAGTCAATAAAAAAGAGCTTTAAAGCAAATATTACATTACTGAGCTTATCACAAAACAAAACCACTAATGCTATGTGCACAGTACTTGTATCTTATTCTATGTGCCAAATTACTAGTGGTCATAATAAACACTTTAAGAACAAAAATACGTACAGCAGCCCTTAAAAGTCCTGGCAATTAATAGCAGGAGAAAGTGAAACATTTAGTTATTTTACACCCCGTAATAACAAATATTTTCTAAGTGTCAAGACAGATTAAGTCAAGAAAGTCTATTACTGAAGTCAATAAGATGGAAGTAAAGCTAAGTTAGGTCTTTAAAGTGAATAAATCATTCATTATGAGCTTGATCCAAAGTCCACTGATGTTAATTTAAGGGTTTTCACTGAGTTCACTGGGCCATGGCTCAGGTCTTTAGCTGCAGTGAAATGTGTGTGTGCCAACAAAGAATTATAACTGTGCTTTAGCAGGAATGCAACTGATTATTGTCCCAAAATAGAAGACATTTTAAATTTTCCAGTAACTTAACTTCCCATAAAACACAGCTCAGCAAAGCCTTTTTAGCCAATAAAGACTTCAAATACACAAATAATGCATATCTGTCTTTTTTAAGCAGGACTTATTACAACCATTGCTGCTGTACAATAAAGTAATAAGGTACTGCAGTTGTGCAGGCTAAAGAAATAGATTGTCACCTTCCAGTGAACCTAGTATTGATTTAATACAACACAGTAGCATTAGGGTTTCTATAGCAAGTTGCGTAGAAATGGATCCGAATTGTTTATCACAGAATAGTTAGCCACATTTCACTTGCAAGCAACGATAGTATGAATGATAATTAAAGAATTAAGGTTAAAGGTAATTTAGGGTTTTGCCATTCTTCGTAAAGGTTATGCAAGTGCCAAGTTATTCTTTTATTACAAGCTATACTAGTCACAGCCCTAAGTTCCCACAGCTGCACAGAGTCAGGTGATAGCATATGTAAAGAACTGATTTTTCAGTTTTAATTACAAGTCAAAAGATAAAGAGAACAAAAACTTGAGATCAGACTGACCAGAATTACTTTCCCTTCCATGGAAATTAATAATAGAAAGAGAACTCTAGAAATGTCAATGCAAATTATTTGGCCATATTTTACGCATTTAACTTTTACATACTTGTAACAAACCCCAGGGAAATAAAATTTGAGACTCCCAAAATCGCCAGTATCAGCAGTTCTCTTTCTGTCCAATGAATCAGTAGGTAAGATACTCTCACAGTTTTGAAATACTCCAGTTCAACTTGTCCCTCTGTTTGAAGGAAACTGAGCCCCCTCATCATTCACTGTTTCATAAACAAGTGGAGGTTCCTTGTCAGGAAAAGGACTGCAGCCCTTCTGCTTGCTCAAATTGTTATATATCCTCCCCCATGTGATGAAGTTGTACCTGTGCAAGTGTACAGACCCCACCTCTTACTCACAAAGCCTCATTGCAGCTGTTACAAAGTGCTTTGAGATGGATGACTCGGTATCTTCTGCTGGTTCTGCTGTACTTAATGTAAACTACTTATTTACTCACTGAGCTCAGAACAAAACAGGCTGAAAACACAGCATACCTGTAGAGGCTGGTGGTTAGGGCATGCTCCCAAAAGGCAAAATACTTTGTTTGCAGCATTTCAGACCAAGAAGAACCACAAGAGACAGAAGACATCAAAAGTGAACGAACTCAAAATATCTACAAGCACATTCAACATAATAAATGTCCTACTGAATCAGATCAACAGTCCATCTAGCCCAGTATGTTTGTTATAGTCAGGCTATTGATTCTCAATAATACACTGGATATGCAACAAAGCAAGAAATAAGGCAGGCTCTTTCCATCTGCTGTTTAGTGGAGGAATCACCAAGAGACAAATTCACAGTCACCCAGAGGTCTTCATAAAACTACAACTTAGGTCATCATGAAAGTGCAACACCTCATGGTTTCCTTACGTTGTGCACATAACATCCTTGGTGAGCTGAGCTCTGCAACAAGAGCTTATTCTTACAGCTCAGGCCAGAGACATGCCCACTCTGTACTCACACAAGCAGGTTGTAGGGTTTTTTCTACTTTTTATTTTACCTATAGTGATTCTTACTGTTAATACCCATCGGTTCTTTATGTATAGAAACTAAAACCAATTTCTCAACCATATAATTCTTTGGAAATACACTAAATATATAACTATGTAAGTAAAGCCTCTAAACCTCGAGAGTGAGAGGTCTAGTACAAAATGCAATCTCAAAGGGCCAACACCTATTAACTGCATCATTTTATTGAACAATGAATATTCAGAAAGGTTCTGTGTCTACAAAGTAGATAAAAATTCAAGCTTTCTTATAGCTACAGCTATATAGCTATTTCCAGCAACATTTGCTATACTAGCAAGGGAGCTATCAGTAACCTGGAAGCCAAGTTCCCACTGACATTCAGACCTCCACACAATCTCTTGAATTAAAAGACAGCCAATATTAACGGGAGATCCTTTTTAACCTGTGAAAGTAAACTTTCCTACAGTACTAATAACTTGCTCTGAAAGCTACAAATGTCTGTCATTCACACCCCTGCTCTTCCATTAGCTTCAATTCCAAACTGCATTGCTATTTAATAGCTTCTTAAACTGCCTCTCCCATAATAAAACAGTAGTGTATGCCACTTTTGGTTGACTCTACAGCATTGGCAAATAGCATGTCATGTCTGTGCCTACCCATCACCATGTTGGTGCAGCCTATGAACATACAGCAGAGAAGAATCCATGCTGCTGAAAAGCTGCTTCTGCTGTGTCCACCCCTGAATCAAAAAGCCTTTTAATTCAACAAGATACTCTCCTCCAGCTTCACTGGGTTTGCATCAAACCACATCATTTTACACTCTTGAAAAGGTAGACTTTTTTTTTTTTTTTACCACCTGCAATTCACTGGTTCTCTAAATCTTTGGCCAACACTTCAATTAATCTGTCTTTTATTCACATTAAAAAAAAATCTTTATGATATTGCTGGTTCACAACCCTTATCTTTGACATTTTCACAAGCCTCCCAGTATACGAGTACTCCTTGAAATCCATCACAACAGTTGCAAATAGATGGCATTGATTGTGCTGTGAATTTTTTCCGGTCAAGACATACATCAGTTGCAAGAGGACAGGTAAGAACTGGATGGAGATAGCACTTCATGCTTCTACTGAGGTTTAACCTGAAAATCACCTAGTGATACACTCACGCTTTAACTTCACAGTGGCTTCCCCTCAATTCCTTGATAGAAGCATGTTAGCAACTGCTTTACTGAAAAGTCAAAAATGAAACCTTTGCTGCTTGCAGCAAGAGCTGCTCTCTGTTTTCACAGCACAATTTCCTATACTACAGGTCTCTAAAATGATCAGATCTTTTCCAAAATTTGGCAGATAAAAATGTAGTTGTAATTATAGTCACTTCCTCTTACTAGAGATCACTGTGCTCCAGAATCCTACCACTGAGCAGTCTCAAACCCGGGAAGTGGTACAAATCCAACCTCATTTTGCAGATCAGAAAAATGTGAATCCATGTGCTATAATTTTCCCTCTTCTGGGTTTTTCGGTTGTTTGGGGGTTTTTTGTTTGTTTGTTTTTTAACCTTAGCATATTGTACAATATAAGCATTTTTATTCTTTGCTTCAGCCCTGGCTCAACTGGCTGTTGAACTCAACAATAACTTTTAAACTTTGGGTCAGGCCCATAACTTATCATTAATTGAAAGCCAATTGCCAAAATTATTGTTTTTGAAAATTTCTATTATATTCTAAGGTATAAATAACGTACTTAAGTGCTCACTTGCTGATTCCAGTCTTTTTTTTTTTTTTTAAGTAAAATTCTAATGCTTCCTGAAACTTCCTTAAAGCAGCCAAAATATGAAAACAAGCTTGCAAGCCAATGCAGTGAAACCTACAACATCTTAAATTATTTTGATACCCTAACCACGTATTTTTAACTTACCAGGCTCTCCTTACTGTTATTTACCATATTAGCTAATCAGTATTTAAATAGATGGGGTTTGTTTGGGTTTTTTTAAATCAGGACAAGGGTAGTAGGTGATAGAAAGAAAAATATGCAGCCAGTAAAGATCATTCTGGGATTTTCTCTGATATTTCCACTTAGAAAGTGAACTTCTGTCCTTCAAGATCATCTTCATTAAGACAACAAATTTTGGTGCTTGCCTCAGGAAAAAATGAGAATCACAGTCCATCTTTTTTTTTTTTTAAATGCATATGTCTACTCAGGTATAATATGCCCTCTAAGTACAGTAGGGATCTCAACTGCAAGATATTTTGGTATAAGGCTGCTATAACCTCACACTTGGTTATATTAACCTTTACAGTAGGCAATTTCAGCACTATAGACCAGGAGCTCTTACAGCACTTAGGATGTTAAGCATGTGTCACGAGATAGTTGTGTCTCAGAACAGCCAGAAAAGCAACCACCTGCGCACTCCTACCAAGTGCTACAAACTGTAAGATAATGAGAATTTTGTCTTTTCAGCACGTGTCCAAACTGAAACTGCTGAGTCTTTTAGAGTAAGAAAAAAAGACACACGAAAAACAAAGTCTGTATCCATCTGCAATACAATGTGAACATAGTACCTGCAGCTTTTAAACAATCTGTAAGTACACTGTATACATAGATAAACTATTTTGTGCCAGAAAGCAGAGCCAAAGATATTCTCCATAAATTAGAAAACATTAACTTTAGAATCCATTTCCTGCTAGATCATTAGAAAGCCAATAGCACATCACTCACCTATCCTAGAATATATGTGGTCCATATTCAGCACTAAAGCAACTGTCTATGTAATTTCCTTGTGTTAGGAACTTCAGTGTAACTGCTATGGCTCACTATTAGGCTTCTGAGGCATCTGTAAGCAACTGCCTGACAAGCTCTCCAGTGTATTTCAGGATGACTGACAGGACACAGTGGCTGCTGGAGGGGTGGCAGGGGGATGGGCATCCTTAAAGCTATATACTAGAACACAAATATGTCAAAAAAATGTAAAGCTAAAAAGCTTTTGAACAATTAGATGACATGAAACATGTCATTACTGATACTTGTGGTGCTTATTCTCATAATTTTCAGCACAGCTACTGTTTTCCCATACATTCTGATTGTATGCCAACTTCTGTCTCGAGGCAATGACTCAGTCTCAGACTTTTGAGCTGGACAGCAAAGGGATTCATAAGGCTCTCACCCAGTAACTTGGCACCAAATTTGTTTTCTTCGGTTTTTTTTTTTTTCTATTGTGTGTTACTCTACACTGACATACAACATATTACACTATCAATTTCAAAATACACAGGCCTATTGCCTTCTAAAAAACAGGGAAGGTAAGAAAAAAAATAATAAAACAAAGTAGTCTGGATTAGTATTTTTAAGCAAGATACACATGGACAGGACACCTGAGAACTTCCAAGACGTGAAGCATTGCTGAGGACATGGAACAGAATGTTTTATTATTTGTTCTTAATTTCAGTATTTATTATACAGCATCATCAATCGGTGCCAACACCACTCCGGGAATAAAATTTGTTAGTCCTTTTGCTACAGAGTCAGTACAGCAAGTGCAAATCAGGCTTTACAGAAGTCACAAAAAAAGTCACTGCATTTTTTCTTTAATCCTCTAGCTGACACATGAATTAAGATATTCAGAATGCTAAAATGTACTTGTTCTGTACATGAAAGCATTAAAAGCTTTAATTAAGGTTTATGAAAAAAAATGTTTGAGATGGGGAAAGTATTACACCTTAACAAAATTGTCTCATGCACTCTTTCTGATATCTACTGAGATACCAAATGAAGATTTTTCCCAGGGTTATAACATTCAGAACATGCTCTCTTTTCCTTGTTTAATAGTCATGCCTACTTCTTCTACAGTGCATTCCATCAAAGCACTTTTTCAAGCAGAGGTCATCTTCCAATATCACATAAGGAAGTAGAAGGGAATAGAATAGAGGAAAAACTATTTACTCAAGATCACACAGAATGCCAGTAGCAGAATCAGGGATGGAGTGCTGGGATACAACCATCTAGTCACTACAGCACCTTACTCACACATTCTTTAACTGAGGCCAATAAACAGGTTAAGAAGAGTAAAATGTTTCCAAATACAATTTACACTATAAATCTAAAGAATATAATCTTATCTTCCATACTCATGTCAAAGTTACCCAGACACTAGTATTTCTTATTCTTACTAAGGTCAGCTAATACATTCTTCTCTCTTAAACATACTATCAAAATTACTGCCTTGGTTGAATGCATGCACTTCCAGCCAGTTGTGACACACTGACAAATTCTAGGAGACGTTCCAGCAGAGGCGTGAATCCTACAGCCTGACCAGCTACAGAACTTTTGGCTTTGCTCTAGCATGCCAGACTCCGCTTTTCAACCAACAGCTATCTAAAAATGTGTGTTATGGTCCTGAGCCTATAACCACAGCAAGGAAAATATTCTCCACTGAAGTGTAACCATGGAAACTTGTGAACCTGACAATGCTCTCACTATATTAGCAGTAAACTAAATAATTCTACTGATATCAATGAAATTCTAGTGGATATACACCATTACGCAGGACTACAGAATCTAAACAATCCTGCCTGATTTAGAAATGCTTTATCAACCTTATCTTCATAACACTTCATCTAGGTATATTTTTGCAGGTTCTGGAGTTTGTGGTCTCGTAAATGCACTTGTAGTATTTAAGATATTGAAAAAGCATTTACTTCAAAAAAGACAAATAAAGAAGGTGGTGTGACATCAGATGGCAGCATTTCATTCAAAAAGAAAAGTTTTTCATTAACACTCTTTGGACCCATTTCAAATTCTTAAAGGAAAAAAAAATCCTTTCACATGAGTCTCTGTGCTATTTTCACTGCATGCACTTTGAGCATGGAACAAGGATGCCTCTCTATTTAAGTGGCATACAGTGCTTACATGGATGGCTATCCTGTGCTGGTAATGATAGGTTAAGAAGGTCTGGCTCCAAGCCCTCCCTTTTGTTATCACTTTTAAAGTGTTCCTATCTCTATTCAGAACCAGAGACTGTTTAAATAAAGTTCAGGTTGACCTTCCACTAAAAATAGGATATTGTTTAACTCATTAAAAAAAATAGACAGCAAAAAAATTCCATGATGTGCTACTAAAAGGTTTTTAAATTTTATTTTTGTTAAATGCAATCCCCTCGTTTCCCCTTTTTGTAATTTGCTGATGGTTATCTATTGCAACATTATACTATACTGTTTTGCTTAACAAATGTCTATCTCTTACTTGACTGCAGTGAAGTAAAAAACCATGTTTTTCCCTTCTCTTTGTAGAGCTGCTACTCCTGCCAACTGATTTTGTTGTTTCATACCCATGCATTACCCCTGGATGCTTCACCATCACATACCATTTTATGTAACTATTTTCAAAGTGATATAAAGCTTTGCATTATTTGTTTTGTCTAGCAACCCAAATAGTATAATTCTTCTTCCCTGTTGTCTACAAACACGCACAAAACCACCCCAAAATTAACGGTAGCATATGTGATTGATACTTCTTACGTATATATTAATTTTGAGATATGCATGAAAATAAAAGAGAAATGGTTCTCAGAAACTGCATCATTTTGGATGTTGGCAAGCAGCTAGTTAGCTAGCACCTACAAAAGCACAAAGTAAAAAACAGGGGACAAAAAAACCCCAGTATTTAAGCAAAACCATAACACCACCATACCATGCCTGTATACATGGACAGACCTCTGACATGCAGATTAATTCTTCCAATGGGGTTCCTGGTGCTGCACAGCACCCTATTTCCTTGATCAACTCAGACAACCAGTTTCAAATCAAAACATGGCTCAGAAGAAAAATCCTACTTAGTTGATTCATCATTTCTGGTCAAAGAGCTTCAGAAATAAAGACTAAAGACATTCCTGCCCATTTTGACCTCTGCTCTCATTCCAACTCAAAAGGATTTGGCTAAAGAGTAATCATTAAAAAAAAACAACCAAACAAACAAAAAAACCCAAAAAAACCCCCACAAAACAAAGAATAAAAACACAACCAAACTTTGTTCCAAGGTGGATTAGTTTCCTAACATTGACCACCTGATTAGGAATAGGAGAGAATAGCAACAATTCATTATGCATTTTTTCCAAATGCCTGTCACCAGGCCTAATTCTTTGCTGTTGGATGTCTTCTGGGCTTCACTAGATCTGAATATAGCTCTTGTCTTTAATAAGAGGAATCCAAATGGATTTTACATAACAGAAAATTGTCTTAGTGTACATAAAGTTCTTGAAACACGCTGAGTGTTATATTGAATGTAACAGCCCTCCATTACCCGTCACTTATAAACAAGTGCCTTTTATATTTTAAAATAAAAAATAATTGTATAAAATTGCCTTGTACAGTAATTCAGTATTTTCAACACTGAGGTGATAAAGGTACATTTACATAAACCTCCCTTGCATTAGATGCAAAATCCAGCAGAGTACCAGGAGGCAAGTTCAACTTTTTAGAATAACAGCATCCATGCAACTTTTTATCCTTCCTTTTCCAATATTCCAATATGTTTTTTCATATTTGGAAAACATGCAAACACATTGCACAACATTGGCTACTAGCTTCAAGTGACAAAAGTCATGTTTAAAAGTTCTTTTTCTAGAAAGTTGGTTAAGAAAATGAGCTTTTTAACTCAAACTTTTGAGGCAACTATTTGATTAAACAACTATAGTTCCATTCACAACTTCATGTACTTTCACTAAGTGGAAAATTCCCTTCATTCCTTTTCAATCTTACCTTTTGAATCAAGAATCTAACAAGAGATCCTAGAAACAGCTCTGTGAAGAACTCCTCTTGATGCAGCTTGACTCCAGAGGCACTGACAGTGAGACAGCAAATGGTCGCCTGTCATTCCTAGACTATGAGAAACAAAATAGGAGGGGAAGAGAGTCAAAATGGGGGGGAGGGCAGTACCCATTTGGGACCTCCTCCTAAACTGTTAGTTCCTGATTTCACTGACAACTTGCTACTGAAAAGACCACTTAAAGAAACCCCAGGCTCATTCCTAGTCTTGCAAACATAGTTCAGCACTGAGCTTTTAGACCCTAAATCAGACATCATTGAAGTCAATGGCAAAGCCCCTCAGAAATCAATGAGGTTTGTGTTGAACATGAGAGGGGAAAGGGGAAGAAGGAAAGCAAAGGCCATTATTGTAAAACCCAGGTCAAATACAGTTGTAATGTACATATCATAAAAGTTCATACAAACCACGCAACACATGACAATCTTCATTTACCTTCACAAAATACTTAAAACATACTTCCAGATCAATAATCCCACATTTATAAGATTTTCCACCAAGGCAACCATTTAAGAAATGGGCATGAGTGAAGTTTTACAAATTTGCTATTATAGCAAATTTGAGTACCCTGAAGTGTAGTATGCAATAGTACTTGTGTAAAAAAACTCTGGAAACTCTGAAAAGGCAGAGGTTGCTCAATACTTACATCTATTCTGCTAGAGACTCTCTATTCTGCTGCTTAAGATCTTAACAGTCTTAAACCATTCAGTCTGAAAATTTGTATGAGGTCCATGTGTCAGGCTGAATTTTATTTTTGGAAAATTTCAACCACAGCAGTTTGGCTATTTTTAGTTGATTTAGAGGTAAAAAGGGCACAGACAGCCTGAAGGTTGAGGTAATCTGACACCAGCTAACAGCATTAGAGAGGCTCAACTAGAAGAAAAAAAAGAGACCTGAGCAATGAGTACATATTGTGACTACTCACAGGTGAGGAAAAAACCACAAGATTTGGACAGATGTAAGAGAGTACTGAAACAGTTGGAGGGAATGGCAGGGAGAGGTAATCAATCACATTTGGGCCCTGTCATGCAATGGCCAACTGATTTCAGCAGCATCTTCTGCACTTAAGGAAAAGATTTGAAAGTCAGACAAAAGGTGTATACAGAACACCTTACAGAAGATTTTGTTCCCCTGCAAAAGCATCAAATATTGTTCATAGAAATTAAGCAGACTTGCCTAGATGATATAATAATTTTATGGGGAAATGTACCTGGTATTGCCAGGTTAAACTTAAAATTTTATTTATAATTCATTCCTCTCATAATTTTTTCAAGGTTCAACCTTGAAAGATAATCCTTTAATTGCTCACCTTCAACTCAGGAGTTTAGACGGCATGAACAACAACAGTCAGAGAAGAAAGCTGCTGGACCAAGATTTAATTTTCTGAACACTATATTAAAACTGTGATGCAATCCAAGTCTAAACCTTACTAACTGCAGTTAGCATTTCTCAGCATTTCTTAGCTTTCTTATTTAGTTCATGAATGTAATCTGAAGGTTAAGAACAGACAAAAACACAATTCACTTAACTGCAAGATTCAATATAGACAAGTGGAGTTATGTAGGTGATCCCTATTACACTTTTTCTAATCATTAGATCTTTGTAACTATATCAGTGCTTCATTTATGAAGCAAATTACTACACTGGTGAACAGAGACCCTCCTTATTTTAATAGGTACACTAAGGAGAGGTGTGGATAATGCTAGTTTTATTTAAAGTTCTTTGTCCCATCATCTGCGTTGTGACATGAGGAATGGGATTCAGTTGCTTAAGCTAAGCAGCTAGTGCCATTTTAGGTACTGTAGGGTATCCATCATACAGGCCTCTACGGTACCGCAGGTCTCCCACAGACTTCAACCACGTATGCCAGGGCTGGATATGGGGATGCTATATGAGCCCAAAGGTGTCCCAAACGGCTCTAGACACCTATGCTCAGGCACTTGAATCATTCCCCAGTTGTCTTTATCTTAACAAATCTTCCTATTAGTTTGTTGCTATAAAGATTTTTCTACTGGAACTTGGGTTTGATAGGTCACCTATGAAACACTTAAAGTGGTAGGCACGTGTCATTACAAGTAAGCACTGCAAATTTTGAAGTTATGCAGTACCCACTGCAAATGCCACTGCAGCACCAATTCTTAAGTACCATTAAAATATTCCACACACAATATCTAAAAATTTGTCAATGGTACGGATTGCTGCAAACTACTATATACTATACTTTTCCACCTTGGATGTCCTCCAGATTTCCTTAACAGCCTTCGTTTAACCTTGTCCAAGCCTCTTTAACATTTGCTCTCTATTAACTAGTTGTAATTCCTTATCTCATAACTTTACATCTTGCTAAATTTAATCCTCTGACTTCTATACGTTACCCATCTTTCACTAACTTCACTGAGCAGTTTTAATCTGTTGTTGTACAATGTTTTGCTGGTCAATCCAACCCGATGGCATCTACACAGAAAAATGAATTCTCACCACAGAGGTATCAGTGATTTTGCTGTGAAAACTACATAAAAGTAATCAAGAAATAAAATTTGTTGGATATTTTCCTCAATTCCCTTGTTCTACTTCTATATTTATTAAAATAAAAAGGTGTATTTTTAGATAGATGAAGTTATTCCTTTGTTGAAAGATTCCATCCTTTTCTGTTACGTTTAATACATTTACAAAATAGGTGATCACTCTTTCAGGTACTTACAGAATTCAGTAGCTTCTTATAGGCTAGCCGTTTGGCAATTCCTCTGATAAATTACAAGAACTCTATATGCTGGAGTTATTTCTCTCATACCAAGGGAGTTTACTCTTGTTTTTTAAAACATAATGAACCAACCAAGCAGCATATCCACTAAGCAATATCAAAAGATTTAACCCAACAGAGAAAAAGAAGCCCACAGCAAAAAGACAGAAACCCCTAATCCCAACCCTTCCCCCCCCCTTCCCTCTCCGATTCATGGCATTTGTTCAGAGGGATTGCTTCAAAAGCTCTGGTAACTTCAGGGCTGCATTCAGAATTGGCATGTTTTGAACAAGGGTCCTGCCATCCCAAACCAGTAAAAATAAGCAACTTGTTACAGAAGGCCCTGAAAGCACTTTCAGATTTTGCTGAGGCAGTTGCTGGTGAAGGCTGAGAGGAGTGCTTGCACTAATATGCCAGAAACAGGGCAGGAGAGGTGAGTGCATGCATTTCCCTGGCAAGTGGACTGGCAAAATGGACAAAAGCAGGAGATGCTACACTAGAAGACATCTGTCAAAACCCCTATATTAAATATATTTTTGCCTACTGCTTATACCATTCATGCCACGTAAGTCAGTTTAAAATCCCAAAACAGCTCTGAGCAAAAAGCAACCACTTCCATGACACACCAGAGTACTAGAAACGCCCCTCTGAGCCACATTCCCTCTTCATTAAGAGAGGACGTTCATATACCTCTTCTTTGCCCCCGAGTCTTCCCAGTTCCTACATCGATGGTACCATGTCTCAACAGCCCGTTGAAGACACACGCTCCAGTTACAACCTGCATTCTAACCCGCCCAGCTGCCTACTTCCACCTCTCTCCTCTCCCCTCCCACTCTCTGCCCTTCTTCTTCCTCCTCCTCAGGAGGACACAGGCGCTCCTGCCTCGTTACTTGAGGCAGGCACGAAAACCCATCCAGACTGAGGGCGGATCTGAGGTGGGGGGAGCCCACCCCCTGCTCCTCACCCTGCTCTGGCTCGCATCCCAATGGGAGCAGGACGACAACACGACCGGTATTAACCGCTGACAGGAGAGGCGGAGAGAAGAGCCTTCCACCTCACACCGGGACGACGCTTAACGGCTCTGCGCGCGCCAGCGGCCGCGGCCCCGCCCCAACGGCTCTGCGCGCGCCGCAGCCCCAGAGGCCGGGGCCCCGCCCCAACGGCCGCTTTCCCGCCCGCCGCTGGTCGGCACGCGGCGCGCTGAGGAGAGGATTCCGTGCGCTCTCCGTTTGCACCGTGACAGGTAGTTTACAAGGGGAACCTCACACTTTTAATTCGCCCAGTGCCCGCCAAACCGCTGTTTTATTAACCAAGTCATTTCTTTTACACTGTGCGATAAACAGCTCTTGTTCTGCCGTTTGTTCACAAGCCGCGGCTACCAAGAAGGCCGTGAAGGCCGTTTCCTAAACAAACTTGTGAGAAGACCTGCCACCACAATGCCACTTCGGCTCCGAGGGGGTGGGAAATGAAATTTCCACAAACAGATCCCGCACATGTTCCTGTCAGATCCATTCCTTAGCAGTGCTTGTGAGAACTGAATATACAAATGTGCACCAAGCCTCTTTGTGGATTTTTTTTTAAGTTAAATCATTATATGTCAGTGTTCATGTATCACTCCTACTGACATGCTATTTGTTCAGGTAGAAGGTTTTCCTGTCTGTTTTACTAACTGTCATGATTTTTTTTTCCTTTGGTTCACAAGGCAAGGTTCTGCTTTTGTATGTTCTGCTATAGGACTCTGGATAGAATTTCACAGCTTTGAATGAGAACTAGACCTAGTGAGACCCAGCACTTCTGACAAAGCACCTTGGAACTTTAATCAAATTTCAAATCAAACAAGGTATCCATATCTGCATGGGGTGGACACAATGTGTAGTGCATCCCAGTCTTGGTCTGTGATCATCCAGGTAAGGAACCTGGCTGATTAATATCAGGATTTCATGCATCTTTTGTGCCTGGATTTCATTCCCACAGGAGGCAAGTCAAAAATTTGTAACTGGTGAGTGGCTAAATCCAGCCCCAACATGGAAATCAGGGCATGGATAGAATGTGTGTGACCAGACCCAGGACCTTAGACTTAGCCCTGTGTTCACCAGTATAGGTGTCGTCATATTTGCTTAAATAATTTAGACTGCACTAGGCCAAAGGAAATTTTAAAATCAAATTCTTTAACAAAATTTCACACTGCTACAATAACTGTTGATGTTAGCTGTCACTTGAATCACTTCAAAAATAAAAGATTTTTTTTTTCTTTTACAGACAGCACATTCCAGTATTCTGACTGTCCATTTCCTTCAACTATTATCTGTAAGTAAATTCAGTAATTAGTAATTTCCTTCTATTTTCAGTTGCTTTACTAATTTATTTACTTTTAATGGAAGTACTGAGCAGAGTTAATATATTTCACGTTTGTACATTATTATTTAATCAAACTTGTCAGAACTGGAATTGAATCCATAAGCTCTAATTTTATACAAACAATAGATAGTATTATTTAAAGAGAGAAATCTTTGAAAACAGCCTGCTTACAAGGCACTACTTGCCACTACTACTGAGAAGCCATGCAGTATGAAATTTGCAGTATGGAAGCTTGAACTGCAAAATGAATCATATCACCATGAGCATCAGAAATGAAACAGCAGTGCCTGCAGTTCCTGAACCCATGTTTAGGTCTTTTGGGGATCCACGCAAAGAGAAGACACAAATCTCAAGACTTCCATTGCTTGAGGTTTATTTCTTCAAATTATCTTTTGGAATTTTCACCAGGAATATTTTTCTTAAGTAGGAAATGTAGGCTATAAAGGTGAAAATAACCAAAGATCAAAAAAGATAACAATATGCATGAAGATCATAAGGTTCTCAGACAATTCAGCAAAAAAATTCAGCAGACCTTACCACTGTGTTTCTCCACATGCAGCCCACCAGCAACAGAAATCGTCAACAATATCAACCTATAAAAATCAAAGTATTAACCATGAGTGCTAATACTGTATACCATAGATTTTTGCACAAGCAAAATGCTAACAGTAGATGTGTAATTAGTAGATCTTCTAATATTGTATAACAATGTATATATAGAAGCTTAGTTTAAAACAAAGAGGACATTGAGCTGAAGGACCCATAGTAAATTGACATGAAAGGATAATCAAAGTTGAATCTATTCTGTCTGTTACTGAGTTTTAGCTTTCCTATATTCAAGGTCTTATAATTCAAAATATACAAAGTATTTCATTTTACATGTATAAAGAATTGCAAAGGTTTATTGCTGCAATCTATCACTGAGGCTTAATAGGAATTAAAGTTAGAATGGTCATTTACCCAGGATAATTGCAACCTGTCAATACTACAAATAGATTTTATGTTTAGGCACAAATGTGTGTTTCAGGGTTAAGCCAACCACTGATCAATAGGGAGATTGTCTGATGAAGGGATTTTTTTCATAATTGCCCACTATTTCATTTAAACTTTCTTCTAAAGCATCTGCTAATATGGAAGTACGAACATGAGATGCACCTACTGGTTTTATCCAGTATCATAATTACTCTGTGTAATGACAGTGAGAAAAATAGCCTGTAAAACTCAGCAAAATCACAGTTTTTAATTACAACTATTAAATAGAGTCTGTATATATTATTTTTGTGGGAAGAAAATTATATCAAACGGGAAAAATATAATGAAATGAAAACTGCAAAAAAAATTATTGTATTTTAAGATTTGAATCATACAAAAGGGAACAAGTCTTTGAAGTAAATCAGGGTCTCCATACCTACACAGGGATTTGTACTCAAAACGGGGACAAAAGTCAAGAAATACAGAATGGGAGCCAGAAGCATATTTTATTTTCATACGGGTGGTAAATATGTTACTGTTTATTTGCAGTGTTGCAGATGCATCCTGAAAGCCACATCTAATGAATAATCCTACCATGAGGGTATTTCTGGCACATAGAGTAGTATTTTCATACGATATTTAGCATATTCGAATTTTGAAAGCATATCTACTTAGCTGGAACATCAGAGGTATTTGCCTATCCAGTTACCTTGTTTCTGTTTTCATAAAAATATAGTAAATGTGTGTATAAAACAGTTGCAAGTAGAAACATAGAATATGCTTTTTTTATAAAACCCAATAAATCTGGCAAAAATGCATTAAGGAAAAAGGCTCCAATCCAGTAGTGTACTGCACACATGCCTAAATTTACTAGGATTATTTACTTAAAAATAAGTATGCAACCAAACATTTGGCTGCATTGACACCTACAGCAACGTTCAGTGATATAATTTGATAATCTTGTAACACTGAACCTATAATTTCATTAAAATATAGGTAGAACTAATAGCATCTTTCTGAAAAGGATCCATTACTGAACATATGAGAAGACTAAAGGGAAAAGCAAGACTCTACAGAGTCTGTTAACTTTGTCACATTCTCAAGAGTTAAATGAAAGCTCCAACATAAAATTGCGTGCCTCTTTTTATATATGCATGGATGTTTAGACACCTAGATTAATATTTAGCTGCATTAGCAGGATTAGCAAACAGTACACATTTATTGATATACTTGTGTTGACAGATGTCATACTTCCTTCTTTTAAAATGTTGCTTTAACTAAATTGATTAAGCATCTATGAGCAGAGCCAGACAGATGCGCAGGAAACTGCAGCTATGTTTGCATACAATGAACAAGTCAGTCAAAAGCATCCGCACTTTTTCAACACTACCCTGCCAACAGCCTTAGGTCGTTGAGCAGAAAGGACCAGCACTAGAAGAAGTTTGGTTTACGTAACTATCAGGAATTTTTTGTTGTTTTTCTAGATCATGTCTATAAAAAAATACCTTGTGATACCAATTAATTCCATGGAAGCTGCCCAGTAGCTATTATATTGCAACAAGTTTTGTCATCATTGACAAATTGACAAACAAGGAAAAGTTCCACATATCATAACCAGGGATCTGAGCCATCTGGGTTCTCCAGTTCTTGGCATCCTGTAGTTGCAGTTCAGTCCCAGAATAAATTCCATATTCGCAAAAATTACAGCTATCCATAACAGAAAAAGAAAATGGCAAAACAACATATATTCCATGAGAACCTTTCTCTGTTTCAGGACAGAGAAGGTTTTACTAGAGTTGTGTCTCAGAGACCAGATTGGTACTCAGTATTCGTACTTGAGGGAGACCAGAAGAGGAGAAGCCAGAGCAGAGCTCTGACTTTAAGTAACAAAGCTGCTAAAAGTTTCTAAAGATGCTACCATCCCCCAACCAGAAATTAATGTCTTCATCTCAATAAAGGAAAGGGGGTTAATCTTTTCCATTACGCAGATAAACATCTGCAATATCCATTAAATAGCCTTTTGGTTTAAGATAGCAGGGTTCCATTCAACATTTCTAATGTTAATGCATGATTACTAGATCAGATTGTGTCAAGTCTTAAGCACTTCGGTTGATTGAAAGGTCTCTTGCATTTTATCATAGCAGAAACAGCATTTCAGTTGTTAGCAATAGATCCTGGTGCTGTAAATCTGGAGTCAAGCAAATAAAGCAAAGCAGGTAAAATACTTCACAAAGTATCAATCCCTTAATATGGAATTTTAGTATACTTCTGTTCAGAATGTTTTCAACCAAACAGAAGGAAAGTGGAGCACCGTTGTATTAGCCTCAGCAGAGAGGCAGGAGCCACAAAACAAGGAAGCACAATGCTGAATCAGGGGAAGGGACCGACCAGGTTTGATAACAGTGAAGAGGAGCACAGTACAGGGTTCTGAACTAGGATAGGAAGTAGGAAACATACCCGTGTCATGAAAGAATTACCTAGGTTCTTTTTTAAATAAGTTGTGCCAGAAAGCATAGTATGGTGAAATGCAAACTCCTTGAAACTGGACAACTCTATTGACTACTTAATTAGGGACAATTCTCTTAAAGCATGCAAAAAAATCATGCTAAATTAGTATCTGTTTCACAGGGAAGTTGATTTGTTGTAGTGGTTAGAATTATAAATGATGAATAATAGCTTTTCATTTTATTTAGAATTCATATCCAAATGTCTTAATGGAACTAGCAACAAAAACTTGGAGAAAAGCTAAATAAATCACTCTTTACCAAATGATTGTAAGGATATTGTATTTTAAAAAAAGCACACCAGAAATAACATGCATTTAACATCAGCCTTACACCATGAATATGTTATGTGTAAGATAGATGGAAACAGAAAATGATCCCTAAAGGGCTTTTCAGTGATATCAGAGATGCCATAAAAACTCCCAAAGTTTAAGATAAATAAAATACAGGATGTTTTAATACAGAGGAATAATGTTAAAAACTAATTCTATATTTAAGAATTCGAATAAGTGGACTAAGAATAAGGGTGTACCGCACAGCATGAACAAACTACTATGTGGATGAGTTTATGAAACAATAGGCTATAGGGGCAGGCTATAACATGATTATATAGCAGCTCCAAAATGAAGCCAGTTTTGATTCTGTACCTGAAACTGGTCTCCAAATCCATTCTTAGGCACAAAGAATGGAATATATAGGGTATATTTAGCCATATAGGGTTTTCTAAAGTAAACTCTTATTTTTATTGATTGTATGGTTTAGGCATTCAGCTTTGTTAAATGATCTACAAAGCTAAAAGACAGAACGAGAGAAATACAGAAGAAATATACTTCAGTATGCAGCATTATTTTTGCTATTGTTATTCATTAGTTTCTTCAGTAAGAAAACATGAAATGCTGTAGTCTAGTGGTGCTAGCATTATCTGTTGTAATACACAATTTGTGTTGGGTTCATTAACTCATTCACATTCTTCAAGGGAGATGTCAAACTTACTCTTGAATATTCTAAGTTATACGTAAGCAGAAAGTTAGTGTCCCACAGACATAGCTGTAAGTGTTTCTTATTAACTTAGGCAGAATCTAATCTGATTTTTCTGTTGCAAGCATCACAGACATAACATATTAATAGATTTCTAACAGGAATAAATGTTGAAACTATGGCATTTGTAAAGCTGATAGAGATCAATTAAGTAAAAGGCCACAGAGCAAATGTGTGAGAAGGGATGGAATAGGCATTACCAAATGAATATTGCACTTGCAGTCAAAAAAGGCAGAAAAGTGAAGCGTTGAAGTGCTTGGGGCTCAGTCCTGTATTTCTAAAGAAGACAGTAATAATACAGAGATTATTTAATGCTGAAGAATACATTGCATGCTGATTAGCATTTGCACATTTTTTCTACTGTATAGTTAAACTGTCCATATTCCTATTAAAGATTTTACAGTCTCTGTCCACTTACAGAAGTTAGACATGAAAAAAATATGGGCAAACCTGTTCTGGTGCCATTATTTTATATAACAGTCCTAAACCAGATTTTTCTCTCTCCGTTATCTATTCCAGTGTCAAGCTCCTGCTAGTTTTAAGTGACTAAGAAATAAAGCTTTTAAGATTCCTTTGGGAGATAAATTTACTTTCCAAAATACACTTACCCATTGGGAAATTTTATCTGTTATCCTGTGTTCATTTTTGATCAGTTAAATCTTCATTAAAAGCCCACAAGATACACTTGTTTGTTGTTTACTTCACATTTAGTACTGCCATGAAGAAAAATTCTAAGCATTTCCAAACCAAATATATTATAATTGCTTTTTCAGTTTATGAAAACTTTTTAAATACCACAATCCTTTCTGAAGGCTGTCAGCTGTAATTTTTATTCCCATTCAAAAAGAGGTGCCATAGGTTCAAAAATTCTAAAATTGTAGAACAATACATTAATAAAGTGATGTTATATGCATGAATTCTGATAATGAACCAATTCTTTGACAATATCATTGTATGAAAATTAACCATATATTTGCATAAACATTGCTAACTTCAGCCTATGACATACCAAATGCTTTAGTTAGGCTTTTAGTCTCATATCTAGTCATCTTCATGGCTGCTCAATGGCTACTGGAAAGTATTTCTGAAGAATTGCTCATACCATTCTGAAATAGGTGAGCTTACTTGCCCACCAGGGGCAAAGATCTCCCTCTTCGATGTCTGTAAAAGATGACCTGAGCAGCTGGCTGAGGCATCTAAAAGCCAAGTGCCTACTTGAATGCTGGGGAAGCTCTATCCTACTCAGGCTGCCCGAGACCAGTTTTCATTTGACCTCTCGCCCCTTACATTGCCTCAGCCTCTTAAAGGTAGTCAAATATGTCAGACTTTAAGGTCTTTAAAATAAGATTATGTACAGTACGTAGCATGCTTTATTAATTAAACACCTGTATATGCAGAGGTTCTCCAGCACTTGGCAACAGAGCTTATTGTAGGAATTTCAGTTTTACTTAAGGCTTCTATCCCAAGGTTTTAGTGACTTTTTTAGATACTGTTGAGTTTCCCTACCGCAGAATCTAGGACTTAACACTGCAATGCTATTTTAGTTGAGGCTTTCTTTAAGAATGTTTTTAGTGATTTGTGTTGTAGTTAGATCTCCTTTGGTCTTGGGAACACAATAACTTCATAGTGAAGTGCTAGAATTCAAATAGCAATCTGCAAATGATACCATTCTTCCCTAATCCCTTTTTGATCACTACTCGTCTTCGAAGATTATTATATGGAAGTGCTTAAACCTCCTTCTGCATGTGGTACCTGCAACACATCCTGTCTGCTCTTTTACTTGCAGCTTGCACAAAGAACACTGGAGGTCACTCTAGCATTGCTCAAGTAACAATTTTCTCTAGAGAGAAACACCGAGTTTTTCAAGATTCAACTGAATGTAGTTGGTTAAATATAACACTTCGTGTGTCATTTACACAAGTCAGCCAGCTCTCATGATTTATTATGTTTTACTGCAATTGCACATTTAACTCAAGTCCTACATTCATGTGGACACAGAAAACAGAATAAAGGCAACTATCATTTAAAGAAAAAAGTAAGTTTCTTCTTAGTGCTGGTAGGAAATAAAGGCTTCTAAATTCAAAATATAAAAGTTAGACGTTGTAAACTGTGAGACAGAAGGAACGCTGAGTCCATTTCCAGGTTTCAATGGCTCAGGATACTGCCGGTATGTTTTAGATGTCTCTTTACAAGTCTGTGTTCATTGCAAACAGACAAAAGCCTATGGGCCTGAAATGGTTAGGCTATAGGGTTTAACCTTCCAGGGAAGGCCTGATGGAGAACAACTGAACTCAAGTGCTCCCTCAAGCTCCAGATCCAAACCCTCAGACCTCAATGGTCTTAGAAATGCATTGGCTATTCCTATGTAGCCTATCAGCCACCCAAGGGTTTCCAGGTGGACAATTCATAAGCGGTCCGTGTGTCTCTGTGTCACCGCACAAAACTGTGCTCAAGTATACAGTGCTCCAAAGGACGTGGTCTTACCATTCATGAGCCCAGAGACTGGTAACCTTCTTTTTGGTGTCAAATAAGTTTGGTTTCAAGAAGCAGTTTGGATTTGCTAATAGGTAGCAGGGGCATCTCCATTGAATCCAAAGGCTGAGTATAGTCTAAGCTCTGTATTCAGTCAGTGTCTATAACCACCACTCTCCTTCTGCCAAGTAAATAAGTTCTTTTGTTACTGAGACCACACTGTAATTTATTTTTGCTGTGTCTTGTTTGGGTTTTCTGCATTTTGCATGGCTTCAGAATATAATTGTCTTTCCAGCATAATTTTCAGTAGATTTAAAACACATGTCTTGACAAGGAGCTCAAATACAAAGTCCAAAACATGATTCCATAATTTAGTATTGATGCCAATTAACTTCATTCCTGAGACACAGGAATTGTGCTATTATAGTTTGGGGCAGCTATTAGAACAAAGGTCAAATAACATGAGACCTCTGGTGTTGTGAATATTTGCATAGTACAGACATTAATGATACCATCCACAGACATTAATGATACCATTCACATTGATTTTCCTTGCTATTAAACCCACATAAAACGGTAACAAACATACCAATTCCTCATTTTCTCTTGAACATTTTCCTTATGCAGCTCAAAGTGTGTCTGTAGATAAGTAACAATTTCCATATTTTCTCAGCTTATAGAGGAATTATCCTAATTAAAAAAAAAAAATCAAAAATTCTTGACTAATAATGTGGTATACTGAAGGCACTACTTTTCCTCACCCTGCTCCTCACACATTTGCTATTTACGTATGTCCTGGTTTCAGCTGGGATAGAGTTAACTGTCTTCCTAGTCGCTGGTACAGTGCTGTTTTGAGTTCAGTATGTGAAGAATGTTGATAACACTGATGTTTTCAGTTGTTGCTCAGTAGTGTTTAGACTATAGTCAAGGATTTTTCAGCTTCTCATGCCCAGCCAGGGAACCTGACCCAAACTGGCCAACAGTGTATTCCATACCATGGGACGTCCCATCTAGTTTAGGAACTGGGAAGGGGGGGGCAGGGATTCGCCGCTCGGGGACTGGCTGGGTGTCGGTCGGCGGGTGGTGAGCAGTTGCCCTGCGCATCATTTGTACATTTCAATCCTTTTATTACTACTGTTGTCATTTTATTAGTGTTATCATTATCATTATTAGTTTCTTCTTTTCTGTTCTATTAAACCGTTCTTATCTCAACCCACGAGTTTTACTTCTTTTCCCGATTTTCTCCCCCATCCCACTGGATGGGGGGGGAGTGAGTGAGCAGCTGCGTGGTGCTTAGTTGCTGGCTGGGGTTAAACCACGACAACGTAATCATAAAAATTTGGTATAAGCATGCTTTTTATGGGATAAAGACAGTATCTTATCAGTCATAATGCAGCTTATGAACCTTACCCAAACACACAAAACTACATGGACATCAGCAAAAACTGACCAAATCACTTTGGGTATAAGCACATTAAACAAACAACAGTTTAGACAAAGATTATTGTGGTGCTAAACTACTGAGGTGGATAGGGGGATGCAAAGTAGGATAACAAGGACCATTTCATATATTAATGTTTTTAAAATATTCTCATTATCTAAAACACAGCACAAGAATAAACTCTAAATGAAGTTTGATTTTTTTTTTTAATCCACAATAACACAAAAAGACATACAGGAGAGAAAGAAGAAATATACAGTAATATTAACAGTAGCATTGAACCCTATGCAGTTAAGTGCAAGAAAAAAATAATCGCTAATATGTAGTATCAAATTTTCTGTATCAATCCAGCCTTTTACTGTCTAGTTTAGAGGGATGATTCAAGGTCTGTTACCACCACAAGCCTGCATGCAGCTGAGGGACCATCCCTGTTTCTGCAAGTGGCCCATAAACACCATTGTTCTTATCATTTCCCATTGAAACTACTGATAAATTCTCTATCAGTTTTTGTAACGCAGAACTGAGCCATCATAGCTGTCCGACAATGACCACAAACTAAGCTAACTCCCAATTGCTAATGAGCAATTAAAGATGAAGATTCAAAACCTTTTTAAAAGCTGTATTAACTTAAACGGTAAAGAGAATTTAATAAATATTGAAGTACAAAATAACCGAGTTCTTTTCAAATTATAGAAACACGTTGTGGTTTCTAACATCTGTCTGTCTTCTACATTCCCTGAATCAGGTTCCAGAGAAAAGTCCTAAAAGACTAATTTCATAAGCCTATTTTAAGATCTTTATTAATCCAGCAATATTTTTGGTACTGAGGAAAGTTAGAGAATTATTAAGAGTGCTTCTTGATCAATAACTTGTACAAAAAAAAAGGGAGGGGTGGGGTGGAGCACAATCATCAACATCACTCCAGCTATTTAAAAAAAAAACAACAAAATTTGTGACTACAGGAGGGAAAAATAGGGTAAATTCCTAGCATAAACACAGCCTCAAAAAGGATGAAAAGAAAAATTATTCTTTTTATGCATTGCAGCATATGTATAAACTCAAGTTAGATTTAATTTCCATTATACTACTGCTCACACAGTTAACTATTGCTATGGTAAAAAAAAAATATATCTACAGTGAATGAAACTACATATAAAAGTCCTACAATAGAGACTTTTGTAACAACTTTTGTAACAGTTGAGAGAACAGAATTAGTAAAAACAGGAAAAAAAAAAGATAGCACCACTGTAAAAATTAATGCAGTGCATAATAGTTACTGTTATTTTGTAGTAGTTCCTGGCTGCATGGTCACTAGCAAATTCAAGTGTGCCTGCAAACACTCCCAGGCACATTCAGGCTGAAAAACCCAGCAGCATACAAACTGGCATGTATTTTTCCCGAGCTGAATAGCTGCTCGGGAAATTTATTCCGGTTATTAGCTACGTTAGCGAAAAGTCACTGTATGAAAGGTGGCGTTTATTTCAACTGCCTAAAGCCTCACGCCGCTCAGCGCCTTTGCGCTGACTCGAGCTACTGAGCCAAACGGGATTCTTGGAACTGGGCAGAAAGGGGGAAAAAAAGGCGATAGCGGTAACTACCGCGTCTGCTTCCCCACGCACAAACATTATCTTTTAAAAAGAAATCCGCCGGCACCCAGTTCCGAGGAACGCTCCGGCCGAGCAGGGCAGTGCTGCGCGCCGGGGGAGGACGGAGGTGAGGAGGACGGAGGGTCGGCGAGCTGCCGCCCCGGCGGGGCGGCCATGACGGCGGGGGCGAACGCCGGCCCCGCCCCCCCCCCTCTCCCCGGCCCGGGCGGGGGGGTGGTGTGCGACAGGGAGAAGGCGAGGGCGCCCATTGGCCCCTCGGGCCGCTGGGGGCGGGAACTTCCTGCGCCGAAACGCTCGGTAAGGAGTTCAGCCCGGGGATGGTGCTACCAGCAGCAGCGATGGCCGAGTGGTTAAGGCGTTGGACTTGAAATCCAATGGGGTCTCCCCGCGCAGGTTCGAACCCTGCTCGCTGCGGCCCGGTCGGGCTTCCTTTTTTTTTTTTTTTCCTGTCCTCTTACGATGTGCAGGTTTTACTCCTCATGTTTTCTCTCACTGTTAAGCGTGCCTCTGCAGCGACAAGAGGGATCATCTAGTATTTATCTTAGTGCAAGTCGTTAGGCCATGCCTGCGCACTCCTCCCCTGCTTCTGTCAAGAAATAACAGTACTACCAAAGCAGCAACAGGTCCCGGGGCAAGTTTCCAGCACTGCATCTAAAACACTTGTGATAGACAGCACTTGCTGGAGGTGGGAGAAGGGCATGCTAGGATTAGCGTTGTTTCCACAGCTCACCTGCTAGGTCCCCTGTATGTACTTTCCAAGTGCAAAACTCAGGATTAATCCAATGCTTTACACAGAGACAGTGTCCCGGTTTGTCCAAAGGGCTGCTGGCCTGCCCCCATGTTCTACAGCTGATACAAAATAAATAAAAGCTTGTCAGCAGCAGGCTGCTCTATACTGAATGCATTTGCTCCATCAGACCTTCCCTTTCATGAAGGAAGCTGGTCTGATTACTCCTAGACCTCCAGTGAGGGGATCCTAGATCATCTTTTCCTGGCCTTCTGCACAGGCATGAAGCATGCACACACACACAATCTGGGGGAAAAAGAACCCGCAGAAGTCATTATGCAACCAATAACCAGGAAAAACATAAGAACAAGGCACTTCCCCCTACACACACACACCCCCCATGCACACACACCTCCCCTCTTTTTGACTGGCTTAAACTGGCCTTTCACCACTCAGATGTGTCAATCTCCTCCTCTGTGACCCCAGCATTAGTAAAGAGCTAAAAATTTGCAATGTCAGGTAAGAGAAGGCTGGAAATAAGAAAAAAGGCCATTTCCATAGAGGCCAAAATCAGCTAGAGTAGGAACAACCACTTTTCACTCCTATCTCTCTTAAAGACAAGACAAAAACCCAACACAAACACACATGCAAACCCATTCTTTCTAGGTTTGTTAGTGCAACTTAATTTCATCAAAAAAGTGAAGGTGGGGGAAGAAGAGGAAACATATCCCTGCTCAGAACAAAATAAAAGAAAGAGAGAACAAACAAACAATTGTTTAAGCTGGCAACAAAATAAACATTTCAAAGTGCTCCCTAACAAGGCTTCCAGGGATTTCAAGTTTGGGTGTTAGGGTTAGGGTACGTGCAAGTGCCAGAGGCTACACTTTAGAGGGAATCTTAAACTGGTAAATAACTGACAATGGTACTATTTAATACGTGAACGTAACGTCAGGAATTTCCCTTAAGTTCTCACATGTGAAGGTCTGTGCCAAGGGATACTGGAATCAGACATCTTATCTCAGACATTGCAGAAGAGACAGATTTTAAATTCAAGAGTACCCACTTAAGTATCCTTTGCTAAGGTACAGTACATGTGCTACTTTCACCTTAGCATATTTGTATTCTAACAGCAGCTTAAAATTTTGTGCTTAGAGCAGTATAACATGTTAGTCACTCTGCAAAATATCAAAATTTTTAGTGAGTGTGCACATTTCAGATAGCAAAAAAAAAAACCAAGCCCAAACCTTCTTTTCCACGTATAAGGCTTGATTTTGTTTAATCAGTCAGGAATTTAAACTCTTTTTTGTTCTTATATAACTTGAAGATTCCACCCACACCTGTAATCTGGAACAGATGACAGAAGGTCTGTTTTGTATAATGCAGTTTTGGGTAGCATTCCAAATTAATAAAAAGATTATTGAAAGTATTAAGTATTAAAAGAGTCAAAATATTAAACACAGTGGGCAAGTTTTGCAGTAAGTCCTTCTTTTCCACTGTATCACTGAAGAAGTTGCCAGGTTTTTTACTAACCACTTTAAGTGTCTTACTTTCAAAAGACATGTTTCATTGCTTTAATAGATCTGAAGACAAAGCACCAACCCAATATTCATGAGGAAGTTTGCAACTTCAAGATGTCCTTTTCACTGGGACCTTGCTGGGGGTGGAAATGTCAAATGACCAACACCAGAAGTCGTGGTTATTTTAAATTTTATATTGAAAAATAAGAGGCCAGTCTGTCAGAAAAACAACAAAAATCTCCTCTAAGGAAGTATTTGCATTCAATGAACCTTTTCTCCTTGAAACCGATTTTCCTTAAAATTTGCAGTTGAAAAATAAAAGAGCAGCAGTGAACACCCAAGTTATTTCCCACCCTCACCCTTCAGCAAGATTTATGAAAATGTTCCCATCATGGCATTAAAGGGGAAGAACCATATGGTTTTAATTGCAGTTATTTTTTTGTAAGTTTTTTGTAATTACAGAAGAAAGTAAGTAAGGACTGCCAAACAGCCTACTAAAGCTATATATGCATCAGCAGCATTAGTGTTCTGGTTTCAGTGTGCTCCTCTTGACTCCTGTCACTTTTCATCTCCATTTTGTAGCAAGGAGTTAAAGTGCTACTGTTCTGATGTGCTTCCCTTTTTAAACCTCAGCTATGAGAGTGAGAAAGAGCAAGGCAGTAATGAATCTGGTGCTGGAGTCCAGACCCCAAAATGTACATAAGGGCTCAACATGGTACTGCTCCATATCTCTGCCACTTGGTGCAATTTTCCTCCCCAAATCTGGCTCAGACCCGCTGCGCAGTACCTTCAGGGATCAAGGTGATCAAGGTGCCTCCAGCCAGCTAAGCAAAGAGATGCTTAAGACATCCAGGCTCCTTTTTATCATCAGCTATCCACACTGAAGCAAGCAGCCTAGTCCTTTGGCAGTGGCAGGCCAAGGATAGACATGGGAATCCTGGGGAAGACTCAGGTCCTTTGAAAGTGAGGACCACAAGTAGCAGAAAGCACCAAAGGCACCCAGGCCCAACCAGCTGGAACAGTCTCTTACTCCTCTGGACCTTTCTGCTCATTCTCCTGCCCCCCCCTTCCATCAATATCATTCACACAAAGTTGTTTATGAGAAAGAGGAGGAGCTGAAAGTCCTCTACCCAGCATAAATTTGGGGGCTCCATGGAAATTAACTGCTAGTAAAGGACCAGCTCTGACAATCCTGACAAAGTAAATGTAGTTTCTGTAAGGATTGATGCCTGACACTCAAACTGCATGTCCTTAGAAAAGCTGTCTGCCTTTGGTGCCAAGAGTCCTTTGATATTTTCAGAGAAGCAGTTTTGACAAAGCAGCAGGCAAATCATTTTATCCAAAGCAGTGAGAACCACATCACACATCAAGACTGGAAAACTTCTAAACATTGGGAGCAAATTTCATTTTCTAGAAGTAAACCCTCTCCCTTACTGCCCCACCAGAAGAAGGGAGCAAGAGCAAACCACTGTGAAGATGGAATAGAGAGGAAAGAAAGTTCATTTTCTCCAGCATCCATCTCCTGTGACAGGTTATGATCTCCATCAGAGACCGAAAACATGTAAAAGTTCCCAGTCCCTATTGTGCACCACTGTAATGACTCAGGCACAAGCCTCTTAAAGCTGGGACAAACAAAGCACATGAAGAGTCTCATCTTCATTAACATGGGAGGAAGAAGAGACTAATATAGTGAAGGTGAAAGAACAAACATAATGCAGTGACTACCATCAGGGAGGGGCTTGGCAACGCTTACAACAGCAGGATGAGCATGTACGCTGGGCTGCAATAAAAATACCCAGCACAAACTAACTGATAAATATCATGCCATCTGACAGGGACAGAAGCTGACAACTTAGTTGCTTTATCTTTTGCTGTGTAATTTTATCAGCTTTACAACAGCTTCACTGCTTACCTTCCCAGCAGTCTTGTCTCTCATTTCAGGATATGAAAGTGTAAGATAGCAATGTTCATGCTCAGGAAATTAAAGCTACCCAGTATCTGTTTTAATCATCAGGATACTTGCTTCTATTGCAGAACATATAAACTGCCTTTTTTTTTTTTCCACCCCATTCAAAGAGGGAAACAAACATTCAGGAAACGGCCTTACCTATCATTCAGCATTACTCATCCTGAGATTTTAAGTCATATACTATCTGTATTCATCATCAAAACTTTAGCTCTTACATTGCCACTTCGGAAATGTTGGCAAAACAACTTGGCAAATACTGGCAAAACAAAAAGTTTGTGAAGAACTAGAACATTCTCAATCTTATATATTCAGCCTTTGCACAAGAACAGATATGACAGCAGTAATTAAAGATATATTAATTTTATATAATTCAACACACCCCCCCAGAGCTGTTCAGTTTTATTGTAAACAGCTAGCTAAATAGTTGCTTAAGTTCTGGTATTACAAAACTGGTTGATACCATTTCAGAGACCTAGAAACACAGTATTAAGCCACATGTCCTAGTCTCTCTATTTTATTAGCAACCTCATCCACCTGCACCCCCATCTGCTATCTCATAACTTCCAGCTGAAATCTCATCAGCCCTTACAAGTCCAATAATGGCCAAGTTTAATCAGTACTTTTGACTAGACTCCGGAGGATCTAGGCTCACTTCACAGGTCTGTTTATTTTCATACCAAGCTAAGTGAAGTCACTTAGAGCTATAGCTAACAAAGCACTCAAGCATGGCAATGCTCAATAGCTGTGTAGTGGAAGCACACACCGAGTCAGACCCCTCAGATACCCAGAAGGTTCAGGACCTTTGTTACCTACCCAAACAACTCACAGGAAGTGCTAAAGAAGAAAATGGGACCTCACCATACCCTGCAGGGACCTGATCTCTCCCCCAGCTTGAGATTCGCAGACCCTGATTCTAATATATAGCATCTGGGTTTGTTGCTGTTGTTCCCCGCTCCCACAACTGGCCTTTTGCAGCTGTTTCCACTTTGCAAAGAAAATTAAGTTCTTTTTTGGCCACTGAAAAAACATGTATAACTGACTCTGTTGCCTCTTAATCACATCTTTGCAGAGCTTGAGATCCACATTACAACCCCTGCTCCTATTAATATTTAAGCACGTTAAATATGTTATGTGCTTACCAGTGCAGAGGCCAAGGCACCACATTATTGTGGATAATGTCATGTGGGACATTTGCTGGATCTTTTCATGCTACTAGCAAAATAACTTCTAAAAATACTATATATTTTTAAAAGAAGGTAAGCAGTTTATGCTTGGGGGGTGGGCCCTGAATGATCTAACACTGAGTAACCTGTCAAGTGCTTATTTCTTTCCTTTCTAACATGAGGGAGAACTGGGGCTGCCCACTTACTCCACTTAACTGTTCTTACTGGCCAACAGGTCAGGTCCCACCAATGCTGTCCCACAAGCAAAAAAGGCTGCACAGCTTCCTCTTGCTTTCCAGTACCTCTGGGTTTGCTCTGCTAGGAATAGGTTAATTCAACTCTATTTGAGAAATACAGAACATTGGACGATTTCAAGTTAAATGTATACATAAATAGAAAAAAAAAAAGCTGGTATCGGTGTACTAGAGCACCAGTTAATAATCTGCCCCCTTCGCTAGGGCAAATACAAATTAGAGTACTGATCTCTAGCAGGTATGTTGCAAAATGCAAGTTTTGCCATCAGCTAAGAGTCTTCCAAATATCTGCAATTATTCATCCAGAACAAATATCAAAGGTGCTTTGCCAAAACAAACCATGTAACAATTGGCTAATAATGACATCAGTTTTAATGACATGAAAAATGAGTTTGCTCTTCAAGGGTCTATTGTATACTTACTTCTGAAGGGAAACCAGCTGGTAAGGTGCTGAATCATTCATCCAATTACCCCCTTTTTACCTTTACCAGCAAGTGAAATGGGGAGAAGAGAATCTGAGCTGCCATCTCATTCAAAAGTACTCCAGCTGGTTGCATTTCCATCTTTTTGTTAAAGAGAGAAAAATTGTACCCTATTACTTTGTATCCTTCACATGAACTAGAGTTTCTTCTGTTACTACTGTTTGACATTCTTTACAGTCCCTCCCTATAAAATGGATTGAAAGTCTTTCTTGAGCAAATACCTTTATATAAAGGAAAGCAGTATATGCACTAGAAGAAAGTTTGTAATTATATTTAGCAGATATTACAGAGAATTATTAATCTCATCTCTACAATGTTTTCAGCTGCAAGATATAAAAAAAAATTTTGGATAAGCAGGATGATGTGCTGTAAAAATAGCTATTGCTACTGATGCCATCAAATCTGGATCAATGTAGCTGTATCAGCAGAAGACCAGTACTTTGAGCTTTTATAAACTGGTACGAACACAACCAGCATTAACACTGGCATCAGCCTCTGTAATGAAAACTGGCACCAGAATAAATATACCAATGAGGTTAATAAGATATACATATTATCAGGGTTCCACTGGCAGGCACCTGTGTTACAACTTATAGCAAATAGGCACCAACAGGAGAAGCACAGTAGGTCAGTCAGCACATCATACCTTTGCATGGAAGAGCCAAACATGTCACTCCAGGGAGAGACAGACATCATAATATTGTTTCCATGTTGGGAGAAGACTGTAGTTTTCAGATTAGACTTTCCATGGAGATGCCCAAGATTCATAACTGGACTCCCTTAAGCTTTTACCCACTGAGGGGACAAATAACAAGAAATTCAAAAGGGATCTCTGTGGTGGGTAGAGGATTTCAATTTAAAAAATGAAAACAACCCCTTTTTGTACATATGCAGTTTTATTTGTTGCTGACAGAATTACTTGCCTGCACAAAACCACAATGTCAATACCTGAAATATTCACCAGGTTTACAAAGAAGAAAGCAAATATGAGATAAATAAATACAATGTAGAATTTGAAAAGTTGCCCAAAATATCAAAAACCTTTCATGTGAGATTTTGTACATGTTAAGGCTGACTGGCCTGATTCTTTATTCCTCACCATACAAAACCCTGATAAGACCCCATGTACCAGGCCAGAGCAGGGAGGGAAATTACTATTAAGCCACAGGACAATGCTGGCACACATACAAGGGGTATCAGTTGTCCACCAATAAATCCTAAGAAGAAGAAGGTTGCTAACTGGAAAAGTGAAGTTCTGGAACTTCCAAAATAAATAGCTGTGCAAAAAGTATACTTGTTAAGATAGAAAGCAAATGATTTTTAAGGGTGCTTGATCTATCACAGTGACCTTCTTGGATAATAAGAAGGTTCTTATTTCATCTATATCGTAAGATCACTATTCTCCAACAAGTTAAGTTTGTAATAGTATTGTGCATGCGTGCATTATAAGTCACTACAGTAAGTACAATACAAGGGAGAAGTGAACCAGAGTACAGAGTTTAGAAATAAGCACAGTTTTGTTTAAAGTTCATTGTTATATAGCTTTTGGAAGATCATCACTGAACAGGATGATATGCTGGAGTCTAACATTGACTTTTGGTTCTACTGAAAGTACATTCTGTATAACATCACGGTATTGAGAGAAATATTATTCACTACACAATACTTAAGAATACAAGAAACAATATATAAGATGTTAGATAACCTCACAAAATCACTAAAATCACTTTATGTTAATACTGAAAATGGCTTTACTTATTAAAATTTGCTTATTAAACAAAGACCTCCATCTATAATGCTCATAGCATGTGTGTTAACAAATCAGTATTAAGACATTTAGTCGAACAATGTTCACATCACAATGAACAAATACAAAATACAAATAACTTATAACTGCTGACAAAAAAATACTGAATTGTTGAACAGATGATCTCACGCTCTTGTGTATTTTGCATTTTAGATCTCATAGTTTCTGAATTTCCTCAGAAGCTCTGATGGAGCATCCCCTGACCAGCGGAAACGCAAGTGCCAGTAATTTGCCTCTGAAAATCCTGAGGAAAAAAAGAGAAAGGCAAGTATATTATTATAAACATGTATAAAACTAAGTTGTCTGAAATAATACTTGATAATCTTCTCCCAAAAAAGTAAGTAAAAAATTGGTCACTTCCAGTGCTCTTGACTAGCAGGGACAATCTCTGTATTATTAGCACCGTTTGGAACAAGAACTCAAGCAAACACCAAACTTCAAGATATATATCAGCTGGGAAGAGTCCAGCAAGAATGATGGCAGTCCAGAAAAGAGGACTTACAAAGAAAAACTGAGCAAATTGCATTTGCTTAATCAAAAGAAGAAGAGATAGAGGGTGACATGATAAATCTCCAAGTACGTGAAAGGCAGCAGTGTGGAGGGAAGGTACGGATGGCCCTTTCCATATACAAGAGAGTGAAGGAGTTTTTCAGACCCTGTACTATGTTTTTATGATCTATGGGCTGTTAATACTAAAATGTGATCTTCCTATATCAGGAAGCTGAAACCTATTACCAGACTTAGTGTTAAAACCTCTTATTCAGGCTGAAATAGCTACGTGGAGTCATAGTCCGTAATTCTTACAGACCAGCAGACAAGAACGAAAAATATCCCAGTTTAAAAGTGGAATCCAATATAATACATTTTCCTGGACCAAAACAAAAGCATTATCAACATCCTAACATCAAGTATGAACACTGAAGCACATACAGGTCCTGTCAAATAAACATATTCTAATATTAACATTTATTAATATAAATATACGCCCACTGAATAAATTAACTAGGCATTTGATGGGTTTCATATTTTTCCCATTCAAATCTATGGAAATTAAACTAAAGCTTCAAAAAATTATGAGAAAGAAGATGCCTGCAAAGAAAGCTCACCATTACAAGGAATGAGATGATGCTTTCTTTACTTTGAAATTTTACTGTTCTACAAAGGATACGGTGATGATTTAATTACCAAAAAATAGCAAATAGTATGTTATAGAGCATATTTTTTTAAATACAAAATTTTCAGTTTGCCTCACATACATTTGTTTGTAAAATTTTCTTATCCATTTTCTTCATTGCACAAATGTTTGGGATTAAATTAGGTTTTGCTACCCTCACAGTTCAACTTAATTTCCTGTTTGATCAAGCTGGAGAGAAATTACAGGACTTTATTAAATAATAGTTCTCTGATAACATAAGCCTAAGATTATGAAACTCCTGAAGGATCAAGCGGAACAGAGGGTGGCCGTTGTGGTAAGTAAACTTTGATTCAGGCATACTAACCTAGACAACAGACAGGAAATACTAAATGGCCAGATGACAGTTTTGGAAATACACATTTATTCTGGTGCATGCACTATTTTTTAAAAACCTGTTCAAATACAAAAGAAGCCTTCAAGTCTCAATTTTTAGTCCTCATTAACTCATCAGATGCAAACTCTACAGAAGTACTGAATGCTAGATTAAAAAAAAAAATATATAATACCTAAATATTTTATTTAAAGTTTTAAAAGTTATTTTTAAAATATCACTGAAAAGAATTGCACTTTTTTTTTCTTTTTTCTTTTTTTTTTCCCCTTCATTTTGCTATAGCAGCAAAACTGAACTTTCCATTTTGGCTTAATGAGAATTTTTTTTCTTCTCCAGTTTTTGGTTTTACTAGCAAACAGGCAAGCAAACATGGGGGAGGGAGGAAGAAAGGTCTGAAAGCTTCAAAATTAAATAAATGATAAACAACATAAAACCAAAAACAAAACCCCAACCCAAAACCACATTAAAAAAGCTACCAGTTAAACATATTATTCTGGAGGAGAATTTCTCATGACTAAAAGCATCCATTTCAGGCCAATCCCTGGATGCTGCAATTTTATGTAACTGCTGGTTTTACTTACTGGGGGAGTCTGGATTCTTTGAAGACTGCGGTTTCACATCAGGAATTGCAACATCTCCTTGCTCCCTGTTCCCATCTGACAATCCGTCTTCATTGTTTTCAGTCTGTTGGGTCCAAATCTCATTAGTTATACTATTGCTATTATTCAAGTCAGGAGCTTCCAGCATTTGGTCCTTCTTACTTTGGACAGCCCAGTGCATTGACTAAGGAAATGCAAAAATTACAAATAAAGAACTAATTCCTATGCTGTAGAAGATTTTTAATGAAATTCTCTTTTCTTTCTTATATTGCTGTAATAAACAGTTAAACAAAGCACATATTAGAGAGAACCTTGCAGGTCAATAGGATAGGGGAAAGCACAGTTACATATTGCAAATAGCATTTGAGAGGATAGTTTATGTCAGGTGGGGATGAAGAACAAAATGTACAAGTGCATCAAATAATTCTAAGGGTCTTTTATCCAGTTTCTTCTATCATGACTTCTTTAAGAGGACTTGAATGACTTACTTAGAAAATTTCCATTTTCAAAGCTGTCTTTGACTTCAAGGTGCCCTTTGAAAGCAAGACAATTTGGAAACATTTACTATTAAAGTCTGTGGAATGACTTCTGTTTGGAATGGAACTAAGCTTGATGGGATACTTCCAGCAAACATTGAAGCTCAGGCATAATGCTTTAGTTGAAGAGGCTCAAACTTCCCTCATAAGCAGAATTGAGGTGGGCAGAATGGGCAAGGGAAACATTTATTCACCTGCCTTAAAATATGACAATGTAGACTTGTAACTATCATTCACCCTAATGCTGCAGGGGGAAAAAAAAAAAATCAAACATTATGGAATTAGGATCTACTAGGAACATGATACCAGATTATCTCACTAGCAAAAGTAGGAGGGAAAACAACCCTTAGAACATCTGTGTCTGTCACAAATCACCCCACTAGCTTAGCAGGGCTCCTCCAAAGACCTGTGTGAAACCCAGGGTTCCAAGGAACTTATCTTCTAGATTTTTCAATGAGCTCTTTATTTAATCAGATAGCAAGAAAACCTATCTGATAAGCAATATACCAAAAGGAGAATATATTATACGAAGGTCCTAGCTTTAATCTAAGTTTGAAAATAAATAAAAGGTTCCTACAAAATCAAAGTGTGCTGAAGCATTTGAAAACAGCCCTTAAGTTACTTAAACTTCATATAATACACATAAAAGCAGTAACTTGATACATTCACTCTAAAACCACTAGCCTACAAGCCTTCTGTGAATGGTCTTCTGTGGCACTCCGATTTTTCCTGCATTTCCTTAACATCCTTAGTGCAGGAATCACTCTGCACTACTCCCATCCCCAAAACCCACCATTGCAGCAGAAGTGTTGTAAATCATCCCCTCACTCACTGCAACATTTTCTCTGGACCAGCCCTACCTCCCCCTCCTCCTGAAGGCCCAAACTTAGACAACACCAACCGTTTTCACAGAATTGCTCAGGGCTTCCCATTGCTGGAATGGAATGGTAATTTTGCTTCGTCGCCAGTAATCATAACGTGCTCGACTCTCTTCATTAGTAAGAATCTCCTTTGCTTGCTGCAGCTTCTGGAAATTCTCCACTAGAACACAAACCAAAAAGATACTAAAGCCAATATTTATTTTCAAAGAAATTAGTTCAGATGTGAAAGGGGAGCTGCCAACAATGGTTTAGAGCAAAGAGAGCGGAGGAGACAGAAGGACGACTAAGTGACAAGGGTATGTGGTTGTTCTGCTTACAGCTTTGCACAGTTTTAGCCGGCTTTAGGATCATAGCACCTTTGGTGGACAACTGATACCCTTTTCAAATGAGGACTAAAATGCTGATTCGTCTACCGGGTTCAAAATCTTCTGAATTTAAGTTCAGAGAAACCTACAGAGTACAGCAGGCACAAGTCGCCCCCTGCAGACAAGCTTAAAAAGGGAAACTGAACTAGAGTAATAACGCTTAGAAGGAACATACATCCACAGCAGCAAGGAAGTCATAGCAAAGCACACCACCAGGAAAACATGGCGGGGGGGGGCGGGCAAGCAAAAATTGACAGGCAAGAAGAGGAATTTAAATATTGTTCAAATTAAGTAACTTGGGCTTTATATTAGGTATGTTTTCTACATGGGCTAAAATGTTGTCTTGAATACCGGACTGCATGAATGAGAAGTCTTACTTGTCACCACAGGGTAATTTTTCATTAAATGGTTACTAAGGTTGCAGCTGCATGTTACTATTTGTAGAAGGGTTATAAAGATTTAGATTTTATCTATGAGTCACCTATGTTACAGTGATCTATCATCATTATTATTCATTTATTCCAGTTTACAAATTAGAGATTTCTTTTGACATACACTAAGCCCAAACACTAATCAAAATTGATAACTATAAATCAAAGAACAGACAACAGGTTGAGGGGGCAGTTCTATTAGATTTCCTTTTTCTAGTGTTTCTAGTTTTCAACAAATAAAAGGTCTACTTTAATTACTCGTTACTGAGCTTTAAGCTGATGAAATAAAAAATACGAAGTAAACTTTCACTAGTACTGTAAAAAGGTATTTAACATAAATACAGCATGTTCAGGTAAATGGAGAATAAAATACTACTTCTTGACAAAGCTGCTCCAACATCTGGCACTTGGCCTCCCTTTTTGAGTTAGTTTCAATGAATGGGGGACAGGGCAGGACTGCCAGGTGGTGCAGGCAGAACAGGACCATGTACTGGAATAGTCTCATTTCCCTGCTGCCATAGCCAGAATTTTCTGCAAAGGTGATTCCATTGGTTTCATTGGTACTTGTGCTATCATTTAAAATAAACTAAATATTAGTGATCAGGTTGTTGTGAATAGGTGGTAGATTGTCTCTCAAACACCAAATCTCGGGGGGGTTCCTTGTCAGGGAATCTCAAAGTGAAAAATGCTACCTATTTTGCCCTTTAATGCCACCCTCCAACACCCCACCACCACCCCCCATCAGCTCTCTGATTCTAGGCTAGGATGGCACATCAATAAGGAAAGCCAAGCCCTGCCGAGAGCTCTGCTGGAGGCAGTGGAGCAGGAGTCTCATTTAACATTGGCTATATTCCCAGCTCTGCTATCTCAGCGGAGGGTGTGGATGAGGTCAAACTCACACAAGTAGGTGGGCTGTGGTGTTCAGTTTAACTATAAACTGAACAACAGAAGCATAAACTAATAGGAAGAATCCAAAGGAAAAGTTTTCTGCATTAATCAAAATGAGAAGCCTGTTTAATTATTCTACAACAAATTTTTGGTGGGCACCATATTTAAATGATCAGAACAACCTTTATTACAAGAATATAAACTATTCAGACATCAGTGAGCACTGATTACAGCTATATTGTGGTGATCAGTGGGTAAGATTGTCTCCAAATAACTCAGGTGCTGCTTAGCCATCACAGGTATAATGAACTGCACACTTTCATAAACGCAAATGTTAGCTGCTGTTCTGGAAACAGATGGTTACTCATGTGGTGTTGGCTTCTTTTTATTTCCAGTCATTAAATTACATTAAAAGAAACTAAAGTACATTTAATGTGTTCCTGATGGGCTTGTTCGTGGAAGCAAATTAACTAGTTGACGCAAGTATGGCACTTGAATGCCTCTGAGCATGGAAGCAAGCCAACTTCAAAGGTCTAGAAAGGGATACACTCCATAAATAATTTCTGTATTAAAAGATGTTCTACCACAGAAAGAAGAAAAAAATTGAAAGTCCTAGGGGGAAAAAAAAAAAATCCAAAAAGTGTCTTCCTAGGAGTGTGCAAGTGTTAGAAAAAATATTAAAGCTTGCTATTTAAAGACAGTATGCTCAATACACATGACAAATAAAATATATTTGGGGGAAAAGAATATTTAATAAAGTTTTAAGGCTGAATTTAATATCTTAGTCATGTTAATTTAAGAAAAAAATAGATTGTTTTTAAACAGAGAAGAATACATACCTGCTTTGGGGTTTCCAGGATGTTTGTCAGGATGACATTCAAGGGCTTTAATCTTAAATTCTGCAAGAATTTGTTCAACCTAAACATAATAGCAGGATTTTAAGTGAGTAAATATATACACACAGAAACAATCTTCAAATTAGATTTTTGAAAGGAGTCGGGAGGAACAACGAAGAATGCTGAAAGATTTTTTCCTATTCATTTTTACAAGCTTTAGTACAAGCAAAATAGGTAACAACAACCATCTGTCAGTAACACTGCTTATTTAATTTCATTTTCCATACACTCATCCTTATTCTTGTTTTTGTGAAGTTCAGTCATCCAGTATGGCACGTTGGCTTTAGAAAGATGTGTAAAGAACATGCATGCAAAACCCTTTCCTCACATTTGACCACATAGGCAAAATGCATCACTTCAGTTGCTCTTCACTTCATTTAATCAACTCTAACATTTAACAAAGTCTCTCTTCATTGCAGGAAGCAAAGACCTTCTGTATTGCTGATGATCAATTTGTGGGATTGGGTGGCTTTCTCCATATCCTCTTCATAGGAAATTTAGCCAGTGCCACATGACTTCCATCTTGGGTACCCCAAAGCTAGATAACTAGCAGTTCACATTCTTCCCGTCAAGCTAATTTTCTGTGCAAAAAGGTTGGCTTGGAATAGAATAAATTTATAATCAATATTAGAATATTGGCATGTATTAGTTTATTAGTTAATTACAAGTTCCCACACAGTTTATAGTACCATAAAGTATTACAACCACTGGAAAAATAAAGACATATTAACAGTTAACAAAATACAGGAAACCACTGGAGTGGGCATCAGCTTAGATTAATTTTCAGATTTTTCAAAGTATCTTGCTTCTTATTATAATTCAGAAGCCAAAACTTCTTTATATCATTCCAGTACAGCTTAAGCTTTTACATTTTGCCCTAAGATATCAGTTAGCTACTATACTTTCCCATGTTAGAAAGGCTGTTTATAGAAATTCCCCATCCTTCAAACCCTGATATCCATGCACAATTTAAATGATTTATTTCAAAATTAAGGCTCATAACATTTTTTCTTCAGAATAAAATTACAGTTCACTCAACTAGCTGGCCAAATTTTGTTGTCACATGCTGGAAAAAATGTGGTCTACAATGGTATTTTAAGAATTCTACACTTTTCGCTCCTTTCAGTAACTTCTTCCAGAGGGACAGATATAAGGTGGTATATCTCCAGTCAGTAAGACATTTAAAAATATATACATTGTACAGAGAACTTGTTGAAACTCGTTACTATATAGCTAGCTACCATCTCTAAAATGTATTTATATAAAGGGGAACTTTAAAGTTAAAATATGTACAGTAGCAGAGGGGAAGCCTGGAAGTCTTCAGTTTAAAAGAAAAATAAAAAAAAATCAGTCGAAGGAAAATTTTATAGGAGGTTTATACAAAACATATGAAATTTATGTAAAATATTCAGTGAGATGTTTTACCAAGAAAGGTATGCAATACACACTATATATGAATAAAACTGTTCTTGGAAGAAGGGTGTAGATTAAATCTCCCTCTTCCTCTCAAGTCTGAAGATGAACTACGTGTCCATGGGCTCAATTCCACAATAAGCCAAGAATGAACATGGGTGTTTACTTGAATACAGAGAAAATCTGTAGTAATTGAGACTATTTGTGCTTAAATGTAACCAGGTCAGATAAAGACCAGCATATTCAACAGCTTGGGTGAAAGTACTGCAGCTGGGAATGTGCTGTATATGCCTAAAGAAGCCTCTGCTGCTACAAATACTTGACTGCATATACAGAGTAATGTGATTGCAAAACACCCGTAATGCTTCAAATTTCTGTTAAATGTTAGAAGTAGTGTGCACCATCCTGACGGAAGGCAATCGTGGTACTCAGTCAACCTGTGATCTCAGTTCCTACTCCCATGTCAAAAACAACCCAGTAACATCTGCTGCTTCTCTCAATAAATAATACTTGACAGATTATTTTTCAGAACCCATTAAGATTTATTCCATCTTTTTAATTTCATTTTTCAGCAATTTGAAAAATTATTATCATAGGTACTTGAACTATTCATTAATTGCTAAGCCCTTAAGGAATTAGTGTGAGGTAGAAAATGAGAAATAGCATCTAGGAAACAAGCCTACATAGAAACTTTCACACCGCCCTCTGCTGGGATGATTTCTTGGGAGTTATCTCAGGAAAAGCTTTGAATTGCCTTCTGTAACAGATCGAAGATGCTTACTAGTATGCTTTCAGTGACAGAAAAGACAGAGGTGTTTTCCCAGCATTTGACCACTAGGACAGATGAGAGCATCTGATTAAATTTACTGAGAAAAATACAGCTTTTATCCACACTGAATACATCCTTCATTACAGCAGAGTAATCAAAACTCCTTTTCCAAAATTGAAACACAATTCCAGTTGATATAACAACTAGATTAAAAAATATTAGCATAAGACTAACTCAGACTATACAAAAAATGTTATATGGACACCTTTAGGAGGAAGAACACTTGTTTTAGCTACAAATCATTCAACAATTGCTTAGCTAGATCTCATTATAAAGTATATATCTGCTACCAAAAAAAATTGGTAAAACTAGTATTTGAATGTCATAAAAATTAGCATTTAAAAATCATTAATATGATGAGAAAAAAAAAAAGAGAGATGATTTTTGTTTTTCCTCCCAACCAATGAATACAGTTTTTAAAACATTTAAAAAATATGTGTAAAACTTGAGAAACTCAATAGCATTATCAGGGACCTACAGCTATGAAAATTAATTGTATTAGCTGCATATAAATAGCTTTTTTCATCTTTTAAAACCGAAAATATATTCCAAAATATTATTTGGATGTTGTCAAATTATGCAGTTGGCTCATGATTCATAACCAGATCACATGTTGAACTAAATTAATGAAAAAAACATTGTTTCAGCTGTATCTATAATACAATCCTGTTGTATAAGACACTTTTAATATAAGCCTTATTCTAGGATCTTAACATCAGTATGTAAATCAGAAACTAGAGCTTTACGAAGGAAGATACTAAAAGATAAAAGTGGCAAGAAAGAAGGTTCACAATGCATTTCAAATAGTCCTGCCTGTAGAGATAAACAACTTCAAATCCCCCCCTGTAGACAGACAAGCACGTTCAAAATGTTATTAACCTGGAGGGGAGATGGGGAAGGCTCTTACCGTAGATAGTTCGTCGCATCCTAGCAAGTTGTAGTAATCTTCCAAGTCATCCAGTCTGCAGTTCAGAATTGCATCCATCTAGACGAGTCCAGCCGTCTTTTTCAAGCCCAGGCACAGAGGTGTAAAATATAATATCAATACAAAGCTCACACAAGGGTTTAAAAGTAGCCCAGGGAAACAGGCAATTTCCACTCAGGTCTACAGCTCTCTCCAGTGCTTTTTAATACTGGCAGCTGACACACATGGGTTTTCTTGAATTCTCTGCCTGCCATTGGTCCCTGCAGGATGCCAATCCGGTTGCACAAACCTGCTAATGGCAATGCTCCCTGGGATTTGTAGTTGCCGAAGTCACTTCAACACTAAACGGTGGGTCCCGTCCAGACCAAAGAGAGTTGTGGATACTAACTAAAATCTAGCTGTATTTGAGATTTAGATCATGCCATCACGTGTATAGCCACTTAAAATCAGACACATACTTAAAGGCTTTCCTGCACCTGAGCCTACATATAGTAAAATATATTTTCTGCTTAATTTTTAATTGCAACTTTTGCCACAGTCTTTGACAAGGGGTTTATATGGGTAATCATAGAAGAGAGTAAAGATTACTTCCAAAATAATGATTACGCGGCTACAAACTTTTGAGAATGAAGTACTGACCTTGCCAAAGCCTCTCAGAGGTCTGCCAGTCACTTCAACAGAAAGGGGTGAATCTTCACTCTTTGAAGGCTACCTAGTGTACAGATGTACCACTCTTCAAAAACAAACAGCTCTTGTACATCAGTTGCATGTCTGACAAAATTAAGACTATGAAAAGACAACATGAAATACTTACTGTCTACTATCTAATTAAATACAGACTCTTTCTCATGCTAAATTACTTTCAGATTGTGTCTTGAAGGTCTGTATTGTGTGCAAACCACGTTCCTTGTAAAACTCATTTTACATTGACGTGAAATACCTTTAATTTTGAACTGTGATTAATGATCAAGGCCTCAGTCCAACAAAGACTACAGACATGTTTAACTGTAGTGTCTCCTATGATCTATTCTTTTAAAAAGATTACTTCCTAGGTGTAATACTAACCACTTGCTGAAGTCTTTCCTCTGGAGCCTAAGGAGCTCTATTTTCACTTCTCTCCCTGCAAGAGCTTTGTAATCCAAGATGTTTCATGTCGTTAAATATTGCTAATTCTTTAAACTAACACTTACAAATAGACACCTTGAATAGTTACACAATTTTAGATGCGGTGACCTAGTAGGAGAGTCTACACAGAACAGATATACAGGGTGTGACCAAGGCTGGAACAGGTGTGTGTTTATCAGTGAAGGACCTAGTGGCCATTCAGAACTGTTTATAAAATACTGAATACATAATTTCTGCATTTACAAATGCTTTATTTTATTATCTATATTATTAATGTTCTGAAATTATCTACATAAAATATTAGTCTTCCACTGCTTTCTCTTCAAGGCTGTATTGTCTGAAATTTCCTATTTTTACTGTATGTTCAGGTAGCCTATTAAGATTATAAAATATGTAAAGTACATGAAAAGAAGAAGCAATAATATTAAACAGCAAAGCACAGGCCTTGGTGAAACCATTTAAATTTGTCAGAAAACACTACTACCATATTTCTCTGGGTAAATAAAATGATACCGTTTTTCAATAAAGCGGAAGAATTAGCAATTACAAATCTCTCCCTCTCCCCCATTCATAACTTAATAATAAACCAGAAAAGTATAGGAAAGAAAAGAAAGCCTTTTAGCAAGAGATCATGTAAATATTTAAATAGATTGTACTTTGGGGGAGGATGAAAAACAAACAGCTGTCCCTCTTCCCAACAGCACTCCTGACATACCATTCTTGTCCAAGTATTCCTTGCATATTTGCGTAAGGTGAAAGGGAAGGCTCTTTAACCCTTTTTCCCCTCCAGCTTTCAGTGGCTATTGCTGTGCTGCAGGGTGAGCTGCAGGTCCAAGAGCTAGATTCAGACAACAAAACTCTGAGACTTGCAAGCTGCTTGTTCACAGGGAATTTGCTCACTGAAGCCTTGGTCCCATCTATACTCTTGTCTGGTCAGACCAAATAAACAAGGGATTTGATCCAAACTGCAGCAGCAACCGTACTTGTGGCCCCCCTCACCACCGCGAGATTTCCAGTGCTTGGGGTACAAAGGGTCCCACAGCACAGTCTGAAGGTTTTCGTGTGGAGGACACAACATACTGATACTGAATAATAACTCGGTCTTTTATTGCTCGTACTGACTTCAGTGGGACAACTCACAGAGCAAAGCATCATCAAAAAAAGGAGAGCAAGAGAAACTGTATATAATATGCAGAAAAAAATATAAAGAATGCTTTCAGGACATAAACTTTATTTGAAAGAGAATCACAGCACAGGAGATGGCACAGCTTATGTGTCTACACATTTTGGTTAGTGTTGCTCAGAATGTACAAACAGTACTGAAAGTGAGGAAATCTATTTGTTCTCTGGACCCAACCATGAACAACACGTTTCTGTTCATTCCTAACACATTATCAACAATTTTGCTTGTTTAGAGCCAAGAGTGAAACTAAGTTCTGGTTCAGTACAACAGGAGTTTTACCATCAACTTGTAAAAGTCATAAATAGCCATTTAAATAAAACAGCAAGATCAGGAAAACTCTATTTGAATTTATTCCCATAGAATACATCCAATCTTCCAGTACCAGTTCTTCTCAACTGACTTCAGTTGTTTTGCTTCCTGAGGGCAGAGTATGAATTTTCAACAAGTTCAAGGCACAATATAACTGAGTTTTGCATTTCATGCTCCATCCTTGTCCCCACACACGGCTCGGAGTTGCAGAAATAGAAGAGGGCCTAAGAACTACCAAACTGAATTCCCAGTTTAGGGGTAACTACTGCAACAGCATCACTAACACGTATAAATGCTTGCAATATTAGAGTCAGCTTAAGGATCCTTGAATCATTTTCTCACCAATACCTTTGCAGAAAGCTTTAGATCATACATCTGTACCACTTACACGTTTTCTTCCTTAGAATGCAATCTTCACATAAATAAGCACCAAAACAACAATATTAAAGTCACACCTCTGCTCTATATGCTGACAAAAGCATCTTGCACGTGCTTTTTAAGAAACCTGAATCTCGCCTCAGCTTCAGTAAAGAAAAAGAATGCTTGCATACAAATTTGCACAGAATAATAAAAATGTTCTGATTCACATCTGGTTACTTCATAGCTTGTTTTGAGAAACAGGTAGTGTGAGAAGTGTTATGTACATCTTTTGGGGGGTTGTCAATACCCGAAAGAACCAGAACCTCTCCCCCCCCCCCCCCCCAATACATATACCACGTATAAAGTCAGTTATCTGTAAAATAATCCCTTTTGGAGCCAAAAACCATGTATCAACAATTTTAACCCAAAGTTTTTTAAAAGCTATTGTTATCAAGGCCTGCAAGGGAGATATTCCACCTGTCTAATCTTGGTCTTGCCACTAAACTTAGGCATTCAGTTGTATTAAATTCACCAAAACTATTCTGCAAATAGTTTGTGATGTTAAACACTAACATTAAACAAAACAATATTTAAATTTATATCCATGAAGTTTAGACTGAAATTCTGTATTGGTAGAAATCCTGGGAAAGTGGCCGAGTTCTATCGAGACAAGACTTCCAGGTAGAAAGAGACACTTACATCTAAGAAAGCCCACGCGTGGTACCTCCGTATTTACTACAGAGTGATGGTCCACAGCATCAAGGTTGGCCACTAAGGACTGTTGTCTCTACAATTTACAGGAGAGCTCACTGGAAAACCACAGGTCACCAGAGCTACTAGCTGCACACATCCCACCAGGGAACAGTGACGTGAAAAAAAGAGTTTGTCAATGTCATTAGAGCAAATCCCAACTCTTGCAATGTCCCATCAGGTCCCTCATACGCTGTGCAGGCTCGGTTCTCAAAACAGCCGGGTGCTGAACAGCCCCCCAAAACCCTTCCTGTAGCCCAGGAGTTGAAGGACCACGGTAACGCATTCAAGCATCCCTACCAAAAGCTGAACCTGCAGGTGCAAAACCTCTCCCAGGCCGTCAGCGGGCACGCCGACCTCGCCCGCAGAAGCTGTCACCCCGTAAATAGTTCTCCTCTTACCCTCAGCTCTGTTCTGTGCTTACAGGGAACGAGGAGCCGCTACGAACCTCTCGGTAACGCTACCTGACTGGCAAACGAGCTCCCCGGGAGACCCGCTCGGGCTTTCCCCCGGCGGGTTTCACCTCACCGGGCGCAGCCCGACAAAGCGCGTCTGGAACGTGGAGCCCCTGCCAGGAAACACCGCTTGTTCCTCGGGAAGGTGCGTTCGCTGTCTGATAGCCTGCACGCCGTTACGGCGAGGCCCGGGGGTTTCTCAAAGGGGCCTTGTAGGTGGGAGGAATACCGAGACCCGCGAAGCCACGGCGGAGCCGCCATTTGCCAGGTGCGTCCCGGCGGAGGAGCGCGCTGCGGGGTGAGTCCCCGGGGCGGGGGGGGGGGCGGGACACGAACAAGCACCACAGGGACGGGCTTCCCCCTTCCCGCCGGGGGCGGGCACCCCTCCGCGGCAGGCGGCAACCGTCCCTTCTGCGAACGGCGCACCGCAACGGGGAAGAGGCCGCGGCGGCAGCCGGGCCCGCCCCGGCCCGTAACGCTTCACCCCGCCGTGCCGCTCCCTGCCCCCCTCAGGGCGAGGCTGGCGCGGGGACACGCGGCCACGTGACGAGAAACCACCATGGCGCGAGGGGGCGTGTGCGTAAAGCGAGCGGGAAGGGGGGGAGCGGGGGGAAGGAAGGCGCCCTGCCGCGCGAGGCTTGAGCCGGCACGAGCGTCACGTGACGGCGGCAGCGCCCCCGCCCCCCCCCGGCCGTCTCCACCTCCCCCCCTCACGTGACCCGGTTTGTTGTTGTTGCTGCCTCCGCGGGGCGGGTGCCCGCGTGGGCGGCGGCGCGGTCACGTGGCGGGTTTAAAT
>NW_010973123.1:4932440-4997511 GCF_000737465.1 Haliaeetus leucocephalus | reverse complement strand
GGACCGTGCGGGGCGACCCCCGAGCGCACGCCGTGCTCCTTCGGTCGCCTCGACCGCCGCAGGTTGAACGCAAGCTCGAGCGAGCAGCTGCGTCCCTTTTTTCCAAACCTGATCGATTCTAATTCCGGTCGGTCCTTGTCAAAGCCGGGCGTTTCTTGTGCTGGGCTTCGTGGAAGGAGATCGACTCGGCTCCCATCTCTGAAAACGCTTATTTTGCTGTGTTGCTGGCAACAAGTTATTAAAAATGAAAAACGATAAGCCCCGTTTCCTTTTCACAATTTCCGCCGCGATAGTCGTTTTATTTCTGTTTCTTGGAAACTTCTACAGAGAGCACAGGAGCGGCAGTCTTGAACCATTCTTTAAATGACTTCAGGTTACAGTCTTGGTTAAGATTTCAGTGACTGCAGCACAAAACTAAGCTATAATCTTCTAAAAAGCTTCTTTGCAGATCGTGTTCGAAGCACGCTGTTTGGGCAGTATCGGTATGAAAGTACCTTGCATTGCATTATTGAAACAGATAGCTTTTGAGGGGTTTTGTTGTTGTTGTTCATCTCGGTTTTTAAGGTTGTGCTTCGGAAAGACTTCTTCAAAGGTATAAGATACTGCGTTCTGCCAGTGCAGTCTTTCCATTTTATCCTGGAATGCAGTTAAAGATGCTCTTTACCTTTAACTCCATAGTAAAAACTCTACAGAAAATTTCTGCCTGTGCAAAAGCAATCCAAAAGGGAACAGAGCTGTATGACAGGCTTGGAACAGCCTCGGTATTTAAAAACTGCATTGGAGCAGTGCAAGAGTAAAGCTAATGAGCTCTTATCAGTGCCTCACGTGAAGCCTTTTTGCTCCAGTTACTCAGATCCTCAGGCATGTTTTGCTGTGGATTGCTTAGTTCTGGCAAGCATTCCCTTTAGTCCTTTGAGGACTCGAATGAATTCACAGGGAGTGTTACAGTTTAAACTGGTACTTTAGCCTACTTGTGTCTGTCACAGTGTTGCTTAAATACAATACAATGTGACCTGTATATGATGAGTCTTTAACAACATAAGCTTTGATTCTTTATACAGATACAGTAGACATAAAGGTTGTTTTAGTAAAACTGGCACTTCATGCTTACTGATGTGTACTAATCAACTTTTTTCTTCTTCGTAATGCTTTTTGGATAATATGTTCACTGACTTCATGCATAATGAGATGGAAGTGAGATGCTGTAAATATGTAGATTAGTAATAAGAAATAGTAATGTCAGTGAGCACCTGTGGTCTCAGAAGAACAAGACAGCCAGTACCAAAAGCAAATTTCTGTCCTCTACCTCTTTCCATTCTAATCAGAATAAAATATTTATGCCAACAAGGGAAAGAACAGGACAACACAATCTCTGAATAAAAAAATGATGGTGTTTTGTGGTGTTCTTTATTTAAGAGTAAAGTGAAGTAACAGCTGAAATATTGTAGGGGTTTATTCAAGTAGAGATTGAAAAGAAGTATAGTGATTCTTTGCTTTAGAGAGCATGACTGAAACTTGCTCTCCTTTGTTTGTAGTCTTAGATTTTTCAACAAATTAAGCTACAGTTGCTGTGGCTATTTCTAATAAAGCCAATAGAAAAAGTTTAGTCTAAATTCTAATAAGCTGTTCAGGTTAAAATTTAGATTTCCCCTTAAACGTTAGCTTAGTAATGCGTGTGCTGTAAGACAAGTATCTCATTCTTCTTTGGACTCCATCTAGATACGTGATGAAGTTAGATTGAGTTTCTCTGGCTTAAGGCCATGAGCTGAGCTGCAGTAACTATGAAGTACTCTAAGCCAAACCCAACTGCAGGGTAAAATGGATGAGAAACTTGGTTAAGGTGGTTCAAGGTAGCACATTTTCTGTCATAACTGAAATATAATACAAGTGTGTATGTGGTCGCCTATTGCAGCTCAGCTGCAAGATAATAACCTGACAAAATTCTGTAACTTAGTTGTACTCAAATGTGTATTTATTTCTTTTAAAATACTATGCTCTTGAAACCTAGTCAAAGATTGGTCTATTAATGATGACGCATTTTCGTTTTAGCCAATTTCTCAGTGAGCTGAATGAAGTGAGAATTGTAAGAGAAAGGAATTTTTAATTGCACTTTTAAAGCGTTTGGATTTTTTTAAGATACAAAATCCTTAATGCCCAGCACTTTATAGAATGAAAATTTCACTAAGGTCAACATCCAGCCCACTGAAGCCCAGTATTAAGGTAGCAAATCCTGCAGTAACTCTACTGAAGGCTTGAAAGCGTATCTATAAACTCAAAAAAAGTAGTAGTTTTCTGTGTCTAAGTGACAAAACTGCCTATTTGTAATTCGTTGCAATCAAATTTAAAAGCATACAATTTTAGGTTTTGTCATATATTTAAATATATATCTGTGCCTTTTGGCTAAGTGTAACCCGTCATTGTTGTGCTGTCTTGCAGATAACTTCCTTTTTAGTGATGAAATCATAGCCAATGGTTTTCACTCCTGTGATAGTGATGAAGATGACAGAGCCTCACACGCAAGTTCTAGTGATTGGACCCCAAGACCACGTATAGGTAGAAGCCTATATAATATTCTCGGATGCTGTCTGCCTTTGAACAGTTACTTAATTCTTCCTGGTCTTCAAGTGATTTCTTCTGTTGCAAAAAAATTGGCAGTTGCTGCTTTTGAGCTGCTTAGAGTTGTTGACTGTACTCTGTATGTTATTTAAGGAGTTTAAAAATGAACCTCTTTACACTTGCTCTATTTTGATTCAAATTGTCAATGTCTTTTTTTGTATAGAAATCCTGCCACGGTCCATATTAAAAACATACACATAGACTCGCTAAATTGAACAGATTTATGGCACATTTCTAGCCTATTTACTTAGTTTTAGTTCTTTAAGGAACAAGAAGATGATTCTTGCACGATTTTAGCCAATCTGTAGGGCTCACTGTCCTAAGTGTTACATCAGTTTGGGAATTATTAGTCTGCATACATATTGCATATTAGCAACAGATAAGTTAAGCAAGACAGTTAGGAACTCATTAGAAAGTTCTTGTCTCGCACAGAGGCAAGGTAACTGCTAAGGTCACTGGTGATTTATGTGGGACAGTGGCTTCCAGGGTGCAGTGGGGCTGGGACTTGAGGTCTTTTACATAGGTGTGATGATGCCACAGCGTTCATTTTGCCAGTATTGATAAGAATAGCATCAAGAAAACACATTATGATAACACAATATTCTACTTAAAATCTGCCCATATGTTGCCTTTGCTGATCCCTCGTTATAGGATCACTGTTGGTACCTTTTGGGTAAATATGTATAACAATTGTTTTCTTTATATGTATTGTAGCTAGCCTTAGTGATAGCTATTTGGGTCCTCTTAGTTTAGTTTCTTAAGATTTACCTGTTTTTCTTCTACAGCTCTAATCTCGAGTCTTTGTGGAAAGACTGATTGATGGCTTTAGGAGGTCATATCTGAAATCATTAGTGTTAGACTAAAAGAACAACAAAAATCCATGGATTGGTGGGCTCTATTTGTCTCTTTAGAGTGATGTTTTATAATATGACTAGAAAGTATATGTATGTTTGTTGTCTTCAACTTATTACTGTAAATACCTTACAATATGTTGGAAAAATATAAATGAAGCCATAAAATGGAGATACATTATGAAAAATAATAATAATAAATAAGTAAAAACTCTAGCTATACTATCACCTCAGAATTTAGACCAAAACATACAGGGGTTTTGATGAACGAAGCATTAAATTGGATTAATAAAATTGTAATAGGAAGCAATAACAAATGGGATGATGATGATGGTAATCATCTGAAATACTTGACTCAGTTTTAAATATTTATATTTTTTTAATTTTCTTAGGTCCCTACACTTTTGTTCAGCAGCATCTCATGTTAGGTACAGATCCACGGACAATTCTGAAAGACCTGCTACCCGAAACAATCCCTCCACCTGAACTGGATGATATGACACTGTGGCAAATAGTTATAAACATTCTTTCAGAACCACCAAAAAGAAAAAAACGAAAAGATATTAATACTATTGATGATGCTGTGAAACTTTTACAAGAATGCAAAAAAATAATGGTCTTGACTGGAGCTGGGGTACGTATTGCTGCAATGACAGTGAGAGAATATGTAGACAGTTGGTTAAATACTTACCCACTGCTTTATAGCATGCAGGTGATGTGACCCTCGCAGCGTTCATAATCAAATAATTGTGCTAGATGGGAAGAGGAGGCACAGCTTTCCGCTAGAACGATGCACACTGCAAGACTGGAGCTTAAGTTGGAAATTACAAGATCTCTCTTCTTATAAGAAAATATTCTTAAACATTTAAACTCTTACACAGTTGCTTCCATGCAAAATAGTTATGGAATAAGATCACACCTACCTGTTTCAGAACATTTTCTATCCTAGTCATTTTTTAATTTGAAACAAAGGTAATGACTTTTTAAACAAAATGTCAGTGGATCTCTTAAAATACCTGATGGAGCTAGAGGGACTAGAAGAATAGGACTCAAAAAGAAAAAAAAAAAAGAGTTGGGGAGGGTTATAAGGCAGATTTGATTGGATTTCAGTAGACTGAATTTTACTTTTAACATGTGCCACTCTTATGATGGTAATAAGATTGCTCACTGTTTTACTAAAGAACGTATTTAAACTGTTGTACATTTGCAGCTTTGTATCTATGTACCAGATCATGAAAAGTCGATCATTTTTTGCCTCTGTTGTTCATACACAGAGGGCGTGACGCCATTCAGAAAAGATGAGTGATTCAAATCAGCTTGTCAGAAAAGCACTCTTCTATTGCCGAATCTTGCTGTTTCAATGATTGCTATCATTCACCTGTTTCTCCTCCTCTTCCCACAGTATTTTGGGGTAGTCTGAGACAATAAATTTTAGTCTTTATTGACTACTACAATGCTTTGATAAACAATGTTTGTTTATCAATGTTTGTTTATCAAAAGGGGTTTATTCATCAAAAGTAAGAATCTATTCTGTTACTGTGTTAACATGTTAAAAAAACCAAAAAAACCCAGCCACCTTGTCCAAGCCGAAGTTTGCAGATCAATGAACACTTACTAATCAAATTTAATGCAACAGTATTTTAAATTTTTGTTCACTTCTCACAAAAATTCCAGTAGTAAACATAAGGCCTGGTGTCCTATTACTGCCTGTACAGATTGTACTAAAGGATTTTTTTGTCCAGTTGTCAAACTTTGTTTCTGTGCTGTTTCTCCTGCTTGTGATTTGGGAATTGTTACATTGGTCCACAAAAAGGGGAAGGGGAAAAAAAAAAAGGGAAAAAAAAAAAAGAAAAATAAATATAGAGAACCCAGACCCAGACTGGTTTTGTTCTTAATGTCTCTGAGCACTGTGAGCATACAGAAGTGTGGTTTCCCAAATAGTTTATATCATAGCAACTCTATAGCCAAATATGTAGTTTCGCTTATTTCAGATTGCAAAAATATATTTCAGGTGTCTGTGTCTTGTGGAATACCTGACTTCAGATCAAGAGATGGCATCTATGCACGCCTTGCTGTAGACTTCCCAGACCTTCCAGATCCTCAAGCAATGTTTGATATAGAATACTTCAGAAAGGATCCCAGGCCATTTTTTAAGTTTGCAAAGGTACGGTTTTCCAACAGTTCTTATCTTGGTCAGTAAGGACAGATGACAGTATTAAAATGCATAAATCAGGTATAAAACTATTCTGTTAACAAAATGGTATCTTTGTCTTTTTTTTTATAAACAAGATAGAAAAATATGTTAATATATTGAATTTACTTTAGTGAGAGACCTCATTCAGTAGCATAATAACTCTCCTTGGGCATGTCTTCGCAATGTATCAATTCTACATCCTCAGTGTTACTTCAGTCCTTGTATGCAACCACATCTTAGCCTTATTAGAAATATTTAGCAACATTCTCTTTTTTTTTTTAAGCTCATTTTTACTGTTCCTGTTATAAGTTCATTATATATACAAGCATTCTAGACAGTGTCTCCAATTTCAGAAAGGATAAATAAAAACTTGTAGTTATTTGATCAAACCTCAATAATCTTAGCTGCTGTTACTTTCTCTGAAAAATGAAAGAATATGAGAAACTTTTGGCCAGCACATGAGGAATGTGAAAAACTACATTTGAATTTGATATACTATGGCATGCTCTTCAATGTCATATCATACATTCACATTTTATCACTGTATTTACAGTAAAGAGGACTAAAGCAGTTTCATGCACTAATAAGTTTGTTCTTGTTTCAGGTTTTGATATAGCTGTCATAAGGATCTGTACATCTTAGAGAATTAAAGCCCTTTTGCAGGGACTGTGCTCATTTAAAAGGGAGAACAGCAGTTTTTGGAAAGATGTTAGTGTTATTAAACAGTTTAAAAAGCAGGGAGTACTCATCTGAGACATGAAGGAATTGTAGAAGCTGTAGACATATGTACAGACAAAAAAATAATTGCCTTTAGTCTGGAATTTCCTCAGGACAAAAAAAAAATCAAAACAAAAATGTTACAAGAATTACTACAGGATCAGTAAGGACTTGTGAAAATCAATCACTACTAGTTGTGCTCACTTTTTCTTCCCTTCGCTTACAATTTATACAACTGCTCTATTGTGTTATAAAGATTGGAAAAGAAAAATCAATGCATTCTTCAGCTGCTTGGATTTCTCTGAAAGCCTCCTGTCCAGATACTAATGTATTTTGATGCTCCTTAGTATAGTCAGTTCCTTGGTTTTTTTTAATATTTAAAACAAGCAAAGCAAAACAAACAAAAAACCCAACAACACCCCCCCCCCCCCCCCCCAAAAAAAAAACCCCAAAAAACCCCAAAGAACCCAAATCTCACAGCAAACAAAAAAAAACCCCAACTTACTTGAAGCCTGTCTGTACACAGGTTTTACCAGAATAGTCCAAATCCAGTTTGGCTGATACTTTTTTACTAAAATAATTTCTCCTCCTTCTCCTTTTCTGTCTGTCAGCTCAGTTAGAATATTGATTTCTTATTCTATGAGATCTTAAGTTCCTTTAATTCTAGGGGCAAAGAACAGTCAAATACATTCTGCCACTGAGCTCTGCAAATTTGTCTTGCTTCTTCAGACTAAGATATATAAGCTGTTAGGACTACAAGAATATCTGTTTCTAATTGTGTAATAGCCTAGTCATAATCTAGATAATAGCACCATGAGCAACCAGCGATCATTGCTGCAGTTACCCCAAAGACCCACGTAGCTTCAGAATCATGAGTAACTTGAAATATTTTTGGGAAAAACAAATGCTTTCAAAAAGTCTTTTTTGTTTGTTAATAGGCTATATGGTAGCTGAAGGCAGAGCTGTCACAAAGATTAATTTAACAGTTCACTGTTGTGCTAGAACTTTTGGTTCAGCTTTAAGCATCTACTGGTAAAGGTAGGCAGCAGCCTCCTTCTTGCTAACTTTCTTTTGGCCAGTGACTCTTGCGTTTTTTCTGTAAAAAAGCCTCACTTTCCCAGGTGAGCCTCCAGCCCAGTTGCTGGTCAGTGGTGAGAGAGTGACTGGAGAGCAGAGGGTCTGGAATTCAAGTTCCTCCCCTAAATAATTGCTCCTGAGCAATGGAGTGGTGGTGCCACTGCTGAAGTCCTCCTAGTCGCACAGCAATCAGAGGTACCACCTGGGGTGGTCAACTCTAGACAGAGGTTCCTAGTGTGAAGCTTTCAGCTGGGTGCCCACGTTTAATTTTTCCTTTTGGCAGGCTCCTTGTTCACTGTGAGCAAACATCAAATCATTCTACAAACGTGCCTGTTTTTTTCCATACGCTCTTTGGATATACCTACCTCCTTTACCTTGATCTAATGGAAGGGCTAAGCAGCTATCCGGCACAGTGGAGTTGCTCTGCTAAGCCATATGGTTTTAACTTGATGACTACTGTTAACTGGCTAACTTGGCAAAGCTGCTCTGAGTGTCCCCTGTCTTCTGCTTTATATCCAATGCCATTCTGCTTTCTGGGCTTCCAACTTGTAGGAATAGCTGCTAATAATGCTGAGGAGTAAAAACTGCTTATCCCAAACCAAAAGACAGAATCCAAATTCCTCATTAAACTTTTTTCAGACTGCAGTTAAACCGTATATGTTTCTAATAACAAATATTGAGGTTACTTGACACTTACAAAGGAAGAAAAGCTTTCCTATTTCATAATTTTCAAAACCAAAAAAGATCTAAACCTTGCTTTTATGCTGTGTGAAGAACAAAATACCAGCTTGCATGGAGCAATTCATCCTGACATGATCAGAAGCTCAGCTGTTGAAAGAAGAGTCGGATCTGAGAGAAATGGCAAAATGCAAAGGGAGTGACAACATTAACTGCTGACATAATCATTATTGATAATATTTAGCTCTGTGTGAATTGCTGCAGTTGGCATAAAGACATTGTGTATCCATTTACACTTTCTAATGTACTTTTGAATTCCCTAGGAAATCTACCCAGGACAATTCCAGCCATCTCTCTGTCACAAGTTTATAGCTTTGATGGATAAAGAAGGAAAACTACTTCGCAACTATACTCAGAACATAGACACATTGGAACAGGTTGCAGGAATTCAAAGGATAATACAGTGTCATGGTTAGTGCTTTTAGTTTCACTTTTCTTGTTCTATGTATAGGAATGATGTTTACTGGTGCATGTGACAAGGTAATTGCTATTGGAATTAATTTATTTTTTTTTCTTGAATTGGTTATCTCTTGGCAACAAGTATTCTGCTTTTAAAATGTTGAATTTTTTTTTAAATGTAGCTTAAGTATTTAAATCAGAAGTGTTTCAAGAGGAAATACTTTTTTCAGAAATTATGCTTGATAAATGGTGGTGTTTGTGTATCAGTGAAGATCCACACCCTGTTTGCACAAGCTTAGACCTTAACTTTTAAAATGTATTTGATGCTTCTTTGTATAGGTCTCTCTCACTGTCTGTCAGTGAATTAGTTTGGCTGCTACCTGATTCTTTATTTAGGCTATATTCCATTGAAATCGTAAAATATCCTGACACTTCAGTGACTTTATCTTGTATGGTGGATTAATCACCAGTTCAGTTCAACTGAAGATCATCTTGTTACACTTTCAGTGTCATATGCATTCTGCAATTATGATACCAAATTAAGTGGAATCTCTTACTTAGTTGCTCGATACGCTTTCCATTTCCAAGGACTTGCAAAGGTCAAGCTAAAAGTCCAAGGATTCATTTTTAAGGAAAGGACACAGAAAATTAGTTTTTAAAATGCACATTTGGATCCTTTAGTAGACTTCTAGCAAATAAGTTGTTTAAAAGCAGCGTTGGCATGTTTGTAAGACCTGTCTGTATAATTCCACCTTTTCCAGGGACCAAACTCTCTTGGTTTCCTTCTCTACAAAGTTTAGCTCAGTACCAAATTAATAAAATTTTTTTTTTCAGACAGAGCAAACATGGTGCTCTGTCGTGGTGACCAAACAGCACACAGTAGAATCCTCCCCGTCAAATAACCCAAATCTAGTGCTAGTTTCCATTTGTACTTAGTGTGTCGTGTATTTTCTTTTGGTTGTCATTCCATATGAGGTATTTACCATGAAATTCTTACATGGTTGTGTTCTTGCACACCACTGCCATGCTCAAGCTTCCCATTTTTTCAGTTGCACGCTACAGTGATTAGATTTCAGACCATGTCCTGTATAAGTTGATTTTAAATTAAAAAGATTCTTTAAAAACACGCTATGGACTTCTGAGACTTTGAGATTTTGAGGCCTTCAAAAATTGGCAAAGGTTGTTTTGAGCACATCAAGCTTTATCTGACATATGGTTATGCTGCTCTTCAACAAATGCTAGTTGACTAATGGTAGTGGCTAAAGAGAAACTGAAACTCTGTTACATAAGGGCTCATACTGCTGTATTTATTCTATCTTTTTTGCCTAGCTGTGGCAATGGCAAGTTAATCATGAGCGTGCCAAATGAGAAGGACCCTTGTAATGATTTGGGGAGTTTGTGTATGAACCTTGGAACCGATTTCACACTGCAGACCTACAGTAAAGTTGCTATTATGAAAACTACTGTATCCTAGATGCATTTTCTGAATTTAAAATGGCTATTGCATTCAACCAACATGTCTGGAATTAGATCGTATTCCTTGCTATTACTGTAGCTGAATGATCAGAGGCAGTGGCCTGCTGGCTACACGACTCATGCATGGGGCAGCATAACTTCTTGATCAAGTCCTTCTGACGGTGAAAAATAACTCACATAATAGAGTTGCAAGTAGGTAGCAACAGATGCCTCAGACAGGGTTAGGTCTGCTAGCCTGACAGACATGTCCCTAACACACTGTATAAAGGCCTAGATTATTACTATAAACAAATTGTAACGAGCAAATAACTGTCATACTTCTCGTAGTCTTTGGAATCCCTCAAGTTCTGGGAATTGCAATGCTGAGCAAGCGTTTCAGAAGCTGTGCGCTTTCCACACCAGCTGTGATTAGCAGACCTGAACTGCCAGTTGTTCATAAATTATCTGCTCCAAGTTTTTGTGTGCTTTTGCTGTCTTTGTCTTACCCAGATACAATATCCTCAAAGCATATTTTGATGTTGCACTTAGCCCCAGAATCCCTTCATTTAGCAGTGTAAGTGTTGGTTGGCTGCTGTGTGTAGGTTATGAGCAGAAAACATCTTTCATTTGGGTGGCTTAAAATAATAGTCCAGATAAAGTTTTGGTACCAGTGGTTTTTAGCTGTTCCTAGCTTCTGCAAAGCTTTCAACATCTTAATGGTTACCTTTCTAAAAGTTTCCTTTTGAAGGGAGACTTTTGTACCTCCCTATACATTACTCAGTCACAGGGCTTTCTTACTGCCCTCATATCACCATTAGAAATTGGAGAGTTCCAGAGTTTTGCTGTATGAGTGACACATTGCAGTGCAGGGTCAATTTTATTTTTGTTTAACCCCTTGTTTCATGGTTAGGAGAAAATCTGTCAATTTTTCTACTTTATTCTTCAGCATTCTGTCAACTTCTAGCATTATTCTTTCCACAGATAAAAGGCCCTGTAGGCTTACCTCTCCTGGACACGTATGCACCAAAAGGCCGCTCTAGTTTGCCACAATGACTCCACACTGTGTATTTTCATGTGTGTTAGCCACCTGATAAGCTTTCCCTTTAGACAGATAGGGACACGAATGTTCTACCAGATACGTGGGCATCACCTTCAACTGCTTCAGAAACAGGCTGGTTAGAGCTACCGAGTGGCTGGATGGAGCAATGAACTTAAGATGGTCTTGCCAAATAATAAACACAGTAGCTAAGCTGGATGCCAAGTTCAGAGCAGTATTTCAATTTGAACAATACAGCTGTAACTTCTCACTTCTGCTGAAAGGAACACTGCTGCTATTTAGTTGCCTATAGTGAAGTCTTTACTAATGCATTTTCTTAGTTATTTTGCCCTACAGTTTCTTGAGTTCATGTGGGTTCATGTTCTGCTGCTGCTGTTTGCAGAGCTGTCAGCACTACTGTTAGTTGTGTACGGAGGAGAAGGGAAGGTTCTCTTCTCCCCTCCTTGTATATGCTTGCACGAGTTGGGGGAATGAAAGGACACAATATAGTTTGTGTTGACATGCATGTGGCATATCACTTTTCCTAAAACAAGATGTCTGCTGACTAACATCTAGAAGAACTACTTTTAGTAGTAGAAGTATCTTCTCTTAATTTTACATTACTTTTTAATGACCAATTTTTATAGCACTGCAACATAACAGCCTTTGTGTCAAAACAGCTTGGGCAAAAAGACTATATCTGAATGACTGAAAAATCCTTATTTCTACCATACGGGTTTTTCCCCTCAGGTTCCTTTGCAACAGCTTCCTGCCTGATCTGTAAATACAAAGTTGATTGTGAAGTTGTTCGAGGAGATATTTTCAATCAGGTAAAAAATTTATTTCAACTCACTGCAGCTTTCTAATAAGTAATTCTCTCTCTCTCTCTCTCTCAAAAAAAAAATCAACCACAAACCCAAAACACCACGCTTGGATTGCTTAAAAGATCTGCTTTTAAAAGGCTACATATCTTTGCATGTGTCATAAAAGTGCCTATCTGTATTTTAGCATTTCCTCTAGTATTTAAAAGTATACTCAAATACCATACTGCAAAAATTAGGTAATGGGAAAAAGCAGAACAAAACCATAAGGGTCCATTTTTAGTGGCACCTCCGAGAAAAGCAGAGGTTAAAATGGTAAGTAGAAAGTTGGATTTATACCTGTTATATGTTAATGTGAACTCACAGTCACACTGAGAAAGCTTCCTTAACCATTTATAACATCGGTTGCTCTTTGAGCATTTACCTATGTTAAAAATATGTTTAAACAGTAGATGATGCATGGAGCAATTGCTAACTACAGAGCAGCCTCTGCAAGGAAGAGGATCAAATGAGATGTCAGACATTGCTTTCTAGGACTTCCGAACTATTCCATATTCCGAACTCCCCACATCTGGCTGTGAAGTGCCCCAGGGCCAAGGCAGGAGTTAGTGCTGCTCTGTCAGAGCAGATTAACTTTTGGCTTGGCAAGACCCTCTTTGCTCTTCTTCCCCTTCTTTTGAAGGAACAGAGATGATGATTCTCTGATCAAAAATACCTTGTTTATACAAACTGAAGGGACTCTTTTCTGCAGGCGGATGGTTTTTTGGTAAATGCTTGGAGTCCACAGTTTCAACTTTAGATGAGAAGCATGGAAGGGATGTAAATCTTTCAGGTATTATATTTGAAATGGAACTCGATGAAAGCCTTTCAGAAGAGATGTCTGAGTTAAAGCTGTAAGAAATGTAGATCTTGTAAGCCTGAAGCTTTGTAACACTGAAATATTGGATGTGAAATCTGGTTTACTTTGCTATTAAGAATATTATTTTTGAGAACTTTTTATCTTACAGATGTTTGCTGCTCCTTTACCTTCAAAGCCAGCTGGTTGGAGTTTAGGTTTTCTTCGTTCTAAACAACCTTCCTAAGCATGTTTTAATTTTCTGGTTTGATTGTTAGTGGTCGGGTCTCCTTTTCCTAGCACCGCTTTAATCATTGTATGTTCATATGCTGAACCAAACTTCTGCCCCAATGGCCTGTCCCTGCTGGTGGTCAGTAATGGAAGCGTGGGGAAGTGGAGAGAAGCTGCCTGTAGCAATACTTATGCGTAATGAGAACAAAGAGGGTTCTTACTCCCGAGATGAGACTGAAGAACCATTTTTACACTCAATCTCTTAGCCCTAATCTTACAGTACTGCTGCGAGGTATATCTTTCCAGGGCAGGCCCTAGCTGTAATACTGAATTACTTTCATAATGCAAAATAAATATGGTTATTGCCAAATATAATTGCACACAACAAGAAATAAAGCTATTGACAGAAAATAGATCCCTCCTCCTTTATGCCTGAAAAAAAAATTGTTCTATTTGCTATCATTATCTTTATTCCATAGCCTGCATTTCCCAAACCGGTGCCATGCAGTTTCTTTTTCTTTTGGCTCTGTAGAATATAGAATTTGGTTCCTTAGATACCAGAAGAAACCTTTTCTGTACTTAGGAAGCAAAACACTGTCCATTCCAACAGCCTTGTTCCCTAACAAGTCCTCCTTCACAAAAATGGGTTTGGCACCTGGCTCCCAATAGATAGTCCAGTTTCTAGTTTCTGCTACCCTCCACTACTTGGAAGTTCAGTTATATGTGGCCCCAGGTCCTTAGTTGTCCCTAAAAATACTATGTTTCCTTTGCTCTGGTCCATCCCCTGATGGTCATAAGTGCTTCACAAAGAAGTGAGTCTAGCTAGCATCTTTCTGCCAGGATTTCCTTTCAACATATTATAGACTGAGAATTGTTTGAGATCATCTGCTTAGAAAACTAGCAATTTCTTGTTGCTGCTCTTCATTCTTTTACCACTTGCAAGATAACGTGCTAGTTCCCTGTAGCGTGATCCTTCCTCTTGGTTGCTGTACACAGCCATCCTTCTGGATGAGAAGCAGCAGCAGTTCTAAATCATACAAAGAACTTCTGAGTAAAGCAATTGTCAGTCACTTCTAAAAAACATCACTTTTACTTTGCTTTTGACTATTTTAGGCAGTTTCAAGAGACAGTGAAAGGGTCTCAGATTTAGGAAGAAAAGGGCCAAGACATGGAAAACATGCGCCAGTTCTTGGATATTCTTAAGCCAATGTAATCTTTACTAATCTCCTTGATGTTATCTGTATATCAAAAATGAGAAATTCCATTTCTCTTTTGTTAGACAAATACATCAGCAGAGGTGGTGGGGTTTTGGGGGAGTGCTGCTTCTGGAGGGAAAGAGGACCCTAGGCAATTGAGTGGCCAATTATCTAGCTTTAACTTCTTGGTATCAATTTCAGCTCTTGGAATAGATCTTCCCCCTTACTGACGACCTTTCTGAGGATTAGCAGAGAAGCTGGTGAGTAGTGTAGTGTTGAAACACATTTATGGGCCCATTATAGTGACTCAAATGATTTGATAGGGATATCAGTTGCTCTACAGAGATCCGCTAAGTCACAAGTCGTTGGACTTCCTGTGAGAAATGATGGAAACAGAATTAATATTACCTGGTCTCTTTAAACCAAAAGTTAGAGGTCTTCATTTCATCTTCCTCCTAATACAGAGCAAATTATTTTCCCTCCTTAAGCTTCCAACTGAAAGGGCAAAAGCATCACTAACATCAGTGGAAGAGACAGCGGGGTAAAAAGTTTCAGAAAGGTTTAAGCTGTTTTTGTGTTATGAGCTCTCCTTCTAATATGTAAAGGTCTGAGGAAAAAGTTCAAGATTCATTCTACCCATCTGTTCCTTTTGGGGGAATTCTTTAGTTGGTTTCCCATAAGTGTGGGGTTACTAGATGCTCTTTGGCTTGGGTATGTGGTGAAGCTTCCCTCCATACCAACTCCTAGTTCTTGTGCCATATTGCTTCTTACGCATCCCTCCCACAAGGTTTTCTTCAAAGAAGGATTGGATTCTTTGTTCAAAGACTTAAATTTTTGGGAAAGGTCCTTTGACACTAGAGGAGGGCCTTTTAGTTGTGACGTTTTCTCATTTGAAAAGCATTGTCTTCTGTCCTACTGCAGGCATCCATAAACTAGTTCTTTGATTTAAACTTTCTAAGTAAGTTCTCTATTATTTTTTTCTGTATATGTTCTCTGCACAAGAGGGAGTTGTTATGCATTTAAATGTCAGTTTTCATATATTTTCCTATTACAGTAGGTAATATACATCTCTTTACACCTTTACATAGGACTAATTTGCTTGTGATGACTGCTAGAGGATTGCAGCTACATTTAGCTCCTTAGATTTATTCTGGGATATCCTATTTTAACGGTACAGCTGAGAAGACTTAAACTACTTGAAAGAAAAATTGCTCAGTCGTAACTGAAGTATTGTCTGTACATATATCACTCACCTGCTTCCTTTTCTTCTCTCTGAAAAAGTCTTAAGATAGGAAAGTGTTGAAAGAGGTCCCAAAGGTCAGAAAATCCTCCCATTTCAGGAGGAAAGGGAGCCTACTTCTTTACAAACGTAGCTCTCGTCCACATTTTTAGTGAACGAGGATTCTGCTCTGTTTTTGGAGGAATTGGAAAAGTTTAAAATGGAGACCAAACAAAAGTTCTTTCCTATGTTCTTGTCCCATATGCTTTTTGCCAGCCACCTGCTACAGTGCTGTGTTGTTTTATGAGTGTAACACACATATCCTCTTGGAGGAACAGAGAAAGTAGAGGGGTAAAGCTCTGCGATATATTCTTTGATTAGGAAGGGGGTTATATCAGATCCTGTAATGGAAACTGATAGTGAAATCTAAGCTTTTGCTCCAATTAAACCAAGAAAAATATATTCCTATCAAATAGGAGGTAATTACTCATTGGTGCTGAGCTTGACTTCTGGACTTGGGCTTAGTTGCCAGGTAAGAACTGTGGTGTAGATCTGCGTGGTTTCTCCCTTTTGACTCCCTCTTTATTCCTGGTGTAGTTTTATTTCTGTGTGCAGTTGCCGCAGGCTAGAGTAAGAAATGTACTTGTCTGTGTAGCCACAGAAAAAAAGAAATGAGGAAATACCACTGAAACTTCCCTGTCTTTTGCCAAAATAAGTCACTGTGAATTGCTAAAATCTGATGTTTTCAAGGGCGCAGCCTTGAATTGTAGTAATGGAAGCTGTTCTACTGCAGGTTGTACCTAGATGTCCCAGATGTCCACCTGATGAACCGCTCGCTATCATGAAGCCAGACATAGTGTTCTTTGGAGAGAACTTACCCGAGCAGTTCCATCGCGCCATGAAATACGACAAAAATGAAGTTGATCTCCTTATTGTCATTGGGTCTTCACTGAAAGTAAGACCAGTAGCATTGATTCCAAGTAAGTGACTATCTCCAGTAATATTTTCTTCCAAAAATTTGGATCACAAGTGAAATTCTCAGTTAAGAGCTCTAAGAAATGCTTTTGGCTTGATTCAGTGAAGAAACTAGATTAAGCATCTAGTTTTCTAAGATGAAAACTGATTGCCTGTGTAAAGCTGAAATGCAAAATAGAGGAAGTAAGAAATTGTAAGTGCTTTTTCTACACTCCAGGCAGATCTCAAGATAATGAAATGATAATCTGAAAAAGTACTCTCCTAAAACTTGAATGACTTTGTTCTGAGATTCAATTCATTTCTCTCCCTGCTTGCAATATGCTTTCAGAGTTACTTGCAAGATTTAGAAAGGAATCGTCTTTAAAAGGTTAAAGGTAGTATCAAAAAATCGGATCAAGTACATCGGGTGTCCTGAGTTGTAGCTTATTTTAAAGTCAGTACTTAATGATACACAGTGGGCATTATATAGTGTGTCACTATTTGGATCCTTAGCTTTTAAAAGTGATATGGAAAAACATCTCTGCTAACATACTTTATAGAAAAACGCCCTTCAGAAAGGCTGACAAAACACCATGACAGGTGATTTATTTGCCTACTGAATGCAAGACTTACTAGTACTAAAAAAAATTCTCTTCACATGTAAGCCCAAGGAGGACACGTGCTTAGCATCTGCTATTAACTGGGAACAGTACCGCATCCATGGTCCTTGTAGCAACATCCTCTTTGCTATATGAGAGGCAGAGCCTAGTGTTTGGGCTGATGGGAAATGCATAAGGACTGGAAAGTGAGGATCCACTACACAAACCGTTGCTCTTTCTGTGCCCTAGAACTGGGTTTCATTAGTTGGTTATCTGAGGAATCGAAGCTAGGTTACCAAACTGGTGGGGTTTGGAAGCCTAAATGTCAGAAATGAGTTGAGCAACCCTGTACAGTGTAAGTTGTACGTGGAAATATTTTGACCTAATGAAGGGGATGTCATTTACCAGCAGTATGTTCTTCATGAGCACTTAAGTACATAAAATGAATGCACAAAATCAACGTAATTCTTCTAAGAGATTATAGTACTAATTTTAGTAATCTTTTTACACTTGACCAAACATTGCTGTAGTCAATATTTCTGTGCATGTGTTTCTCGGTGATTGAGATTCCACTTTTTACTGGAAAAAAACAGGGGGAAAAGTCCAGACAGGCTACCGGTGAAGGTATGAAGAGAAGTCTGAGGAGTCAAGCTTTCTAAGTAGATCTCTGCTGAAAGTAAAACTGAAGTGACTAGCTTTAAATTCTTTTTTCTACATATAGGTTCCATCCCCCACGAAGTGCCTCAGATCTTAATTAATAGGGAGCCTTTGCCTCATCTACACTTTGACGTGGAGCTTCTTGGAGACTGTGATGTTATTATTAATGAATTATGTCAAAGGCTAGGTAGCGAATATACAAAACTTTGCTACAACTCGGTAAAACTTTCAGAAATAACAGAAAAGCCTCCACGAACGCACAAGGAGCTCGAAATGCACTCTTCCGAGCTACCGCCTACCCCTTTAAACATTTCAGAAGGCTCTAGTTCACCAGAAAGAATGACTCCACCAGATACTTCAGTGGTGTCTTCAGAACACCCAGCTGAATGTAAGGTAGAAAACTGTGATCCTGCCTCAGAAACTAAAGGGACCTGTGCAGAGGAAAAGCTTCAGGACACACAGACATCGTCAGAAAACCCTGAAAATCCTGCTAGTGAACTAATGAACTCTGAAACAATGAAGGAAAATGGATCTAACAACGGAGAAAACAAAGAAAAAAATGAGATATTGAGGAAGTGCTGGGTAAACAGATCTGCAAAAGAACAGATTAGCAAAAGGCTGGATGGTAAGCGTTAATTCATCCCAGTATTTTCCATTTTTTGGCCCAGATGTATTGCTTTAAATAGGTCTAGAATAAACATAAGTTACCCTTGAGGGAATCAGTGTGTTTTGCTGGTTATTTTTGTTCAGACAAACGTCTACATAACTCATCACTGTATCGTTTATTTCTTTTAGAGAAGCCAATAGGAAATTTTTTTTTAATTCATAATAGGTTTTATAACCAGCAATTACATACTCCCTAAAAAGATCAAAGTTTAGGAGGTTCAAGGTAGGTACCAAAAAATAAATCGGTTTCTAACATTTTCAAATGCATTTTCAGACAAGTTAATTTGATCCTCAGGTGTTAAGAAGCTGGTCACACTAGGTCATAATTTGGTATGGCAGTAGAACTGCAAGATGAAGTCATGATAAGAGTTGAAAAGGAAATCTCACAGCTGGAGCCGGGCATATTTGGAAGGAAACTTTAAGACTTTCCAAGGAAGCCTTCCAGTATGCAGTCTCTTAACTGATGTAAGGAGTTCTCACACTAGAAAATCATTGTGGATGAAGAGCCAGGTATTAAATTGCAGCTTTCTGAAGCAAAGGCTGTTTTTAAACTTTGTCAAATACTCTGTGCAGTGGGTTCCATTTCTGCTACAAGTAATGGAAATGTAGCTGTGAATAACTGTACCAATGAAAAAAAGCTGCTAGACATTAAAGTTTAAATGCTCTTTTATGTCAAAGGGAGGGGCGAGAAGGAATGCCGAGTGAAGCATTTGTTTTGTGCTTCATAATAAATACACATACATTGAAATAAGTGCGTTTCTAATGTAATCTGATTTGTCAGTTAAGTTTCACTGTTGAAAATACATATATGCAGGTGCCTTCTAACCAGAAGTCTGCAAGATCTTGTATGAATCATTTATTTTAGCCTTTTACTGACTTTTGGAATTCTGTTTCAGGTACTCAGTATCTATTTTTACCACCAAATCGCTATATTTTCCACGGTGCTGAGGTATACTCAGATTCTGAAGATGATATCATATCTTCTAGTTCCTGCGGGAGTAGTAGCGAAAGCGGCTCATGTCGTAGTCAGAGCTTAGATGTGGAGGATGAGAGTGAGATCGAAGAGTTTTACAATGGCATAGAGGATGAGGATGCTCCTGAAAGGGAAGAGGAACCTGGATTCGGGGAAGACGGAGTTGAACAAGATGAATTGGCAGCTGATGAATCAGCTTATACAAACGAAGCTGCAGGGACTGATCATCCGAGCAACAAGCTGTAAAGTGATCACTGACTGGTTACAGGAACTTTCCACCAGCATTAGGAGCTTTGGCATGTCAGAATGAATGTTTACGTCTGAATTTAGAGCAACAAAACCAGAAGGATGTAGTGTTTATAAATAACTAAAACAGATTTTCATGCTTAGTTTTTTACCTTTTTCAATAAAATTCTATTACTGCGCACTCAACACTAACTCATCTTTTTTTTTTAAGGTACTAGGAGTATCTAAACAATTGTCACTATGTTCACTTTTAAGTTCATCTGTCTGATCAGGCATCCATGTATATAATACATATTTTTGCTTAATGAATTTCAGCTTATATTATTTTTAAACAGTTTTGAAAAAGCCATTGGAATGTTAAACTAATATAAAGGGAACAGCTAATTTAGACCAAAGAATGGTATTTTCACACCTCCTGCTTTGTAACAGTTTGGTTTATTTAAAACTTTCTTATGCTTCTGCTAAACCTTTCATTCTCACCTAGTCTGTCATTAAACACTGGCATTTTCCAAGACCTACTGTGGCAGCTAATTTTTTGCTTTAACAGTTTCTTTGTATGTTTGAGACATACTTAAATGTGAGTAGGTAGTTAAATGGAAACAAGACAGTGAGCACTTGAGAAATCCTATGGTATTCTATGGTCCTATGATCAAGAAGCGCTGTGAAAACGCTTGGGTTACCGAGTTTCATACTTCCTGTGGATATGAAGCGATGTTGACATTGGCTCCTTTGCAATTACAATACCGGCATTTTAAACAAAATGGATCCCCCCCAGTAGAAGTTTTTCACGTTCCATACAGAAGTCAAACATAGCGCAGCTTGCATTAAAAATAGCAGTTGATAAATTGCCAGGGCTCTAATGTGGAAGCTAGGCTGAGTTCAGAATAGCATTTCTACTGGCACGCAAGAAGGCACAAAAAGATGAGCTCTTCCTTTATACTTATCGATGCAACAAAACCAGGAGCAACTAACTCGGATAGCGAGAGCCTCTGCTTACGCTGCTGCGTGGATAAAACACAAATTCATAACCTAACCATGCAGGACGCTGTTCTGAGGTCACATCTCGGGTTGGGAAAATAATCTTCCACCTGCTAGCTCCACCTTGCATATTAAAAGCAAAGCAGCTACTCAAATTATTACATCATAGATTCAAGTGCTAGGCTGCCTTAAAACTGGACATTGCAACTTTTCAAGTGCAGATTGTTTCCAAGCCTTTAGAACTATTTTGTAAAATTGCACAGTGCAGTAGTAAGTGAAACAGCATTTTTCTATAAACCACTTTTTCAACATTGGCCCAAATGAACTCTACGATGTAGATTATTCATATTCTTTGCTTTAATATTTATTACATTTTGGAAGATGTATAGTCGCTGTTCTTTGAACATAAGACACATCAGTTAATAAATATTTAAGAACAGCCTCCTGTATTCATCAGAAAATGTTGGCATGTTGTCTCATTGTCCAAGTTTAATACAGCTCTTATTTGGCTACACTAAAGAATGCAATATGTTTAGTTTTCACTTGCATGTCACAATGTATTAGTTTGTGCTATAGGAGATATTTTAAATTGAAATACTTTGTTTTAAATTATTTTTACAGTGAGGATTGTTTTCTGCTCTTTTATATTGTATATAGTGTCTTTTATGTAATCTACTGGCATATGTTTTGTAGAAGACTGTTTAAAATGACTGGCTATCTTCCTGCAACTTTTGAAATACAAAACCAGTGTTTTATACTCGTACACTCTGTTCTAAAGTCTATTAAAATTGTCATTTGATTTCTGGTTTCTGTTAATTTCTAGTTAGATCTTAAAAACTTAACAAAAGATGCCCTATAAAGTCAAGGTATACCCTAGCTAGCGTGAGGCATTATATAGTAAATTGCTTTTTTTCCATCTGCCCCCAAAAGCCTGACTGAAGGAAGGTACTCCGCACTGTCGGTAAAACGGCCTCCTAAACCACAACGCAGCGTTGTCCTTTAGAAAACTACTTCTCTCCTTTCAAACCCTACATTAACTTTGGATGTATTACTGAACAAGAGTGTTTATTTCTGCTGGTGTTCCAGTACCTTGCAGCTCTGCCGCCCTTTCTCTACCCAGCCCAAAGCTTCCTCCATGTCTGGTACTCGCTGCTCCCACCCCAACCCTGCCCAGCCACGTCCAGGAGAACCTTCCCGTAAGGAACCTGCACCACACAGGAGCTCAGGGCACGTTTTGCCATCACGTACACAAGTCTTTCACTTACATTTCGTCTTCATGCAGGCAATGCCGACGGGTAAAGCCCCATTTTCCCTTTGGGCAGTGGTCTCCCCCGCCCGGCGCAGCCGCGGCCGAAGCCCCGCTGCAGAGAGGGCTGGCTGGGGCAGTCTCGGGTTTGTCCCGCGGCTTCCCAGGGGGCTACGGCTGTACCGACCCCCCCAGATCCTGCAAAGCTCCACTCCTGTTGGCCCTCAGGGGCCAAGGCCCGGTTTCAGTGGTTTCCACTATGTAACACCTTACTATTTTGACGATTCCACTGTACTTCTGAACCACCATCCCTCAAATATAAATTACATTTGTATTAGGAAAAAAAAAAAAGAAAAAAATTTATAAAACTCACACACAAGACATGAAATAAAGTATTAAAAATCTTAAGAATTTTTTACAGAGAGAATGTTTCCCTATCGAGAGGACCTGAAAACATTTTTCCTGTGGAATAAAACAGCTGCACCTTTTTCAACATCTAGATGAAGAAGTTCTGCTTTTTGTTCTTTTTTTGTTCTTTCTCGTATCCTAGCCAACATTATTTCAATGGAGGAGGAACCCCAAACTATAATGTGTCGCCTTATTCCTCCATTTCACACACTATCCTTTCCCTGTAGTGAAGCTGTCATCCTTAAACACTCTTTAAAACAATCATAAGGCAAAGGATGGGGATGAGGAAACATTTGCTATCACAGCTCTTTGTTATCCCCAAGTATTCAGCATCTTTCTTACATGAAATTCATCCGGAAGCACAAAAAAGCATGTTCAGTTCCAGCTGTAATTTGTACAGCCTCAAAAAGGGAGATTACTTATTTTTCTCATAATTTGTGTTACCATCCTATGAAAGCATCTTAACCATGTTAGTATTTATATTAAATAGATGCACTGAAAAAAGCAAAATACAAGCATTTAATATGATGGCCCCATTCCCCAGCCCCCTTTCAGCCTATTTTGATGCATTAGACACAATAATGACCTTGCAAAAATATTTCAAGCGATATAAAAGTCCATATTTTTAAATCTTGTAATATTTTCTTTCTTAATGGCCATGTATTCTCTATGGGTCTATCTTGAATCCAGTACATTTTTAATTGCTGGGTTTGATTATGGAAAATACACAATGTTTTTAAAAGCTTGACAGCAAAGGGTCAAACAACATCCAGTTGGGAGGGGCTACAAGAGTACAAAATTTGAATGAAACCAGCATTCAGAATCAATCTGAAAAACTGAAAAAAGTTTGAGAAAAAAGAAGACACAGTTCAGTACCTCAGGGTCAATATCTATGCTTAAATACTGAACCGGAATGGTCAAATCTAAAGGCCGTTGCAACTATTTGCATAATATACTTAGCTACAGAGTGACTGGAGAATAAAATCCAGTTCAAAAAGCAGAATTTCAAGCTCAAACAACTGGCCGTGTCTGCATAACAACGGGTTCTAAACTAGCTATAATGCATCAAGAGAAGTCATGGAGTCAGAACAGTACCCTTGGTATAGTCACTCTTTGCTCAGCAGTTTTGAGAAGACACACAGGCTGCTAGCAGGACTCAGCAAGAAAAGTAATAATAATATTAATAATGGTGCATGAAGGGAAAAGTGTTGCTATTTACCCCCCCACCATGAGGCCCAAGGACCATTCAGCTGAAGATGCAGAAAAGCAGATGCAACAAAGGAAACTGTCATTCCGCACAAACCGTGGAACTCCCTGCCGTAGGACGCTGGGGGAGCTCAAAGTGGCCTGAAAAAGGAATTGGGCAAATCCAAGCGGGACAGGACTACCAAAGCTCTTGAGAGGATTCCAAGGAAAAGAGTATTTTCCTCTCACTACACTCTCCTGTAAGCACCTGGACTAGCTACAGGTGGAGACAGTTTGTACCTCAGATTAACCCAGTCGAGCAGTGCTCAAGTGAAATACAGGGACAGAGTGCTTCCCAGAGCTCTGCTACGACTATTTATACCGGACCTTTTAAATAACAGACCAAGCAAACACTGGTGAGGCACACCCTACGCGTATATTCATCCTGCCTTGGAGATGGTGGAAGCAGATACGTGACCACAAGTCTTTAAAGGACTAAGTTTCTTAAGAGACACAAACCCGAGTGCTCTGTGACTGCGGGGCTGTTTTTACCCTCACAGAGCAAGAGATACTCTCCCGTCCCCACAAACGCCACTTCACGTGCCCCGGAGTCACTGGCAAAGCAAACACACGCAAACTACAAATGAAGCTACAGATTTTACGTATTCCTCGTCAGCGGCTAAGTTTTTTTGAAAACCGCAAAGAAACGTGACTCCAAAGTCCTTAAAAACAACGTACAAACATTTCAGCGGGTTGTTTTGGTTTTTTTCCCCCCTCTTGCTCTGTACAATTATTACTCGTAATACTTCCAAAGGACAAAGCAGAGCTCCCAAGCACAAGCCTCAGCCGAAGGACACCCTCTTTCCAACAGCACACGGGTGATTGCCGCAGAGCCCCGGCAGTCTCGGGTAACCCCATCACACCTACCGCCCCAAGAAGGGCCGAGCTGGAGCCCAGCACTCACCCGCACGCCGGGACGGAACGGCCGCACCGGCAGCCCTGCTTACCACCTCCGCAGCGGCTGCAGGAACCGGTGGGAGACGACGGCTCCCGGCTCTCCCAACCCGTGGGACGGGGAGACCGACCCTGCCGGCCCCTCACCCAGGTTTGAGAGCGCTCCGCTGCCAGCTGGGAGCCATCTGGTCCTGACCGTGGGGCATGGCCACCTTCTCGCCCCAACCTTTGACACTTCTCTAGGCACTCGCTGCTGGCCACCCAGAGAGAGAAGGGGGCTGCAGAAATCCCCAAGACCCCCCCAGGGAGGGCACTGGGCTGCGGCCACAACAATCCCACCTACTCCCTCCTCTAAAGATACTACTGATCTCCCTTACCTCCTCAGTTAGCCTCTCCCTTCGTTTACTGCCAGAGTGAGTTAAGATATTCGTTAAGATATTCGTACCTTGCCAGTGGATGGCCTCAGGCTTGTTGAGATGCTACACGTAGCTCCCAGAGTACTCAAGCATTGCTGCTAGCAGGTGCACCTGCATAGCCTCTGCACAGAATCAAGCCACAAATAATTAAATTAGTTTCACCTGTAAAATTTTTCAAAGACATGGCAAATACAGTTTCTAGAGGAAGTTAGTTTTTAGCTGCAGTCTGGCAGCTCTGTTCCTTCTAATGGAAAAGCTCAAAAAAGGGAAGGAAACTTAACTTTTACACTCTATTCAAACTGAAGTCTTCATGGAACATTAATTTTTTGTTTCCTCAGTGAAATTCCTGACGTAATCAGGCATGTGGGGGAAAGCAGTGAATAGCTGTAGGTATTCTCGGCCCCCCAGGCACTGCACTCCAGTGTAGGATTGGTGTGCTCTCGGCATGACCCGTTGATAAGACTAGCCTGGAGCCTGGGTGAGATGAAGATCCCCACTAGCATCGTACACACTGACACAGCTATGCTGAACATCACAGCTCTGTAGTTCATACGTGGAACAAGGTTCATAAACCTCCTTTTCCTTTCTAATAATATGAGATTGACGCATGTGCCTTTGGCTGGAGAAAAAAGGTGATGCTGACCGCTGCCCTCACCTACGCAAGTTCTTTGATCACACTCCTGGCATCAGCAACACATTATGTTGTTGGTTTGGAAAAGATCAATGAAGTATGTTCAAACCCAAGTGATATGCAGGAACTCAGACCGTTCAGTCGACTGGTAGTAAGAGACAAGTCGCTCTGTACGTAAAACACTTTTGCAAAGTTCTAGTATGCCTATGGTATTGCCACAGTTAGGTTTAGGTGCTTTGTTTGGTTTTTTTCCCCCAAGTTGTCTTGTAGACAGAAGGTAAAAGACATCTTTCTCATTCACCCGATCTGCATCGGTGCAGAAATGGGGAGGCAAAGGTTTGCAGCTAGAGAGTTTTAACGTATTCCACTAGCAAAAAGGAAGTCAGTCTAACCAGCAGAGAGTTAAACGCTGTGTACACACATGAACAGGCTCCTTTCCTCAAGAAAAAAAATTTAGGACTCAGTCAAATGGTCAGGGAACTCAAGCATATAGAAATTATGGCTGGTGGTGTTATTTTATTAAGTGTGCACGTATTCCAGGAAAACAGTCAAGGGGATTTCCTGGGGCTCTAAGGTGTAGCATCAAATCTGGCTCTGGCAGGTGACAGAAGATGTTCTAAGCCTTTCAAGGTCAAGGTAAGGTTTTTAAAGTTACTGCTCCAAACTTGATTAACACAAACCTGTACAGCCCCTTGGAAGTTAGAAAGAGTAGCTTGATTAGTAGTTCACCCAAACCCCACACTGACCTACAATTAAGAAACACCCACTTAGTAAGCAGTGGGAACTGTCACTTAACAGGAGAAACAAATATTTTGTTCTTCCTCTTTTTTTTTTTCCTCCTGCAACAACTAAGACAGTTGCACATGGCACACACAAGTACATAGTTCTGGTTGCACAACAGAGAAAGTCAACACAGCCATTCATGTGGTGCTCGCTATATACAAGTCTATCATGCTGAAAATTATATTATTAAAAGAAAGCTTTTATTCTGCATTTATTTTAACTGCAGAACCTCATGTGCCTTTCGATAAAGAGCTCTCTTTTATAGTGGTTTATATTTGATTACATTAAACTTCATTTATTCCTGATAAATCAAGTTTATTGCAGCAGAGAGCAATGTAATGAATTAAAATCCTTTTTAAAGTAGCGTATAAACCTTCTTGAAGAGAATTCCACAGCTTGACGCTCTACAGTAATAACAACCTTATTAGTAGTAACTCCCATAAAGTACCAAAGGAGACAAGTCATTGTGCTTAAGCAGGGCTCACCACTTTAACAGTTCTACCCTGGCACAGGGCGACAGTGTTCTTAGATTTTTCCCTGGAAAATATGGGACAAACTTCTGCTACACGTATAGTTGAAACAGCCTGTGCAGTTCTGCCATGCAAATTCCATCTTCAGCCCTGTACTAACGTGACAGGTACAGTAAATCCAGTACCCGACTGCACTGCTGGGACAAGTCCTCCTTTAGTAACCATGATGGAGATGGATACAAGTTTGACATGCAACTACCATTCTCCAGTGATAATTCTGAATCTTCAAAATGCTAATCTAATTATCAACTAAAAAGACTTTCTTTAAAGACTTTGAATTATTGTAAAACGCTCCCACCGCAAACCAAACTGCTACTATCCCCCAGTTGCTCACGTTATCCTTTTAGAAAAGTGGTACGCAAGCTTTCCTGATTAATTGGAGATTTGATAAGGAGGAAGGCCCTAGGCTTTCTTAACATCATGGCTATTTTAGCTAAGCATAGAATGGAAGGGAATTTTTTTTTTTCCCTTTCGCGCATGATGCACAGCATCAAATACTGTATGCAAAATGATACTTGATCCAGGAAACAGAAAGCAGTTCCTGCTACCCACCTTTTTCCAGCCAGAGGAAACACTTAAGTGTACAACTTCTGTAGCGATCCTTCACAGGGCTGTTACGACTGTTAACAAAACTAATGGCAACATAAGTACTGCAGAAAGTATTAAACCGCTTGACAGAAGTAATACAATGACTAGTAATTGTTCTAGTACTACAAAAAAGTCTTTTACCTTGTTACGTAGGTAATGTCTGCTTTGCAACAGGGCACCTGTCTCACTGCACAAAATGAGCTAACACCTGTAAAATAATCAGGAGCATTTAGCAAATACGATCATGCTCTGTAGGACCCAACTCAATTTCTTGCAGAGGTGGAAAAAACCAGGGCCAAAATTAAGAAAGAAGTCTCAGGCAAATGCTATCCTGAGGAAAGTGACTCTAGCCCTGCTCTGCCAGTGGGTTCTTAACATGACATTCAACAAACCGTTCAACACCCCACCCTCCCAACACTTACTGATGTCCACTAACGTTCCAAGAGATTAAGAAATATGTCTTGCCGATGCTGGAGAAACTTTTGCAGCAACACGAAGAAATTGCCACAGCAGTTTTAGTCAACAATTACTGCGCTTCAAAGATAAAGGATATCTAAGTTCTCCAGCACATTCTAAACTGGGCACCAAAAATTGGCAAGTATTCAGTAACTATGGATTGGATTCTGTCTCAGACCCCCTCATCTACAGAATAAGGCTATTGCTCATCTTTCAGATTAATATCAGTATTGATGAAAAACCCAATACAGCAAAAATCAGAGAAAGTCCCATAGTGAAACTAGATACATATATAGAGTGCTGGGTTTAGATGATATGGACTAAATTAGACTTGGACCTGCACAACTGAACATAAAAACCCCCTATTATTCAGTGAACACCATCAACTGTGTACACTGAATGAAGCAAGAGTCCCACAGGAAAAAAACAGCACTTGATCATATAATAGTACACAATCTTTCTCCTTTTCTTTCTTCCATGTATAGTAAGATTAAGCTGCTTTAGTATTTGTTGGTTTCTTGGTTTTCCTCAACAGGGAGAATTTCCCAGCCAGGTAACAAATGTTGGAAAAGATGGAATATGGGCTGCATACAAAGAAATTACTAGAGGTTGAGCTGCCTGAGAAACCTGTAAAAACACAGTGTTAAGGAAAAAAGAATGATTTTAACTGTACTGACTGCTTTGTATTATATCCACATCCACTGTCAGCACAGAAACTGCATGTTATACAATTTATTACGAGTGAACTTCCCTGCTTTTCAAGTGAGATCTTGGTATCCTAGCTGTACTCTTGATTTATTGCATGCAAAATTTGCCCTCCAATTGAAGAAATATGCATGATGCAAGCATCCATACACATCAACCAACAAAGGTTTTCATTCAAGTCTTTTATTATAGCTTGAATTTTTTCACTGCATTTAAAAATCTAAAAAAAATAAATATTTGTTTCACAGCTGCAAGTCACATATGCATTAACACCACAAAATCTGGAATTTAACCAGAGAAGGAAAGTCAAATCCGAAAGTGTCCAGCTAAGCACAATCGTCTCAGGGCAATTATACTAAAAATAAAATCTTAAGAAAAGGGGACGGGGGTGTTAAAGAGTTATTTCAAATGCATTTATTTGGAAAAAAGTGAAAATTCTATTAGAAACCATAAACTACGCTTTCAGCATTTAAAAATAAACGTTTAACCTCTTGACAGCAACAATTGTCTGGTGCATCTTTTTCTTTTAAGCTGTATTCTTGACACATGGCTGCAGAGGTTTCAAATGATAAATTAACCTCTTTTATAATTGTGTCCACTTAATTACAGAATCAGTCCTTAAAAATAAAACAGTGTATTAAGTCAGCTTGTCCATCCACATATTAAAAATGCCACTGGATGCAGTTTTGTATCGGCACTAAGTGACTGCTTCATGGATTGTACATTGTGAAGATGAATGTCTCTTAAACAATCACTTTCATTAAGGTTCTTAAAACAAACCAGAAAAATATATATCTTCAGAAATCAGAGTAGTCACTTTTTTTTGTTAAAAGCCATAAAATAAGCTCATATTCAATTACAAGCAATAGAAACCATACTGCTATTGGAACATAATTATTTTGTCACAAAAATTTATTATTTACAAAATGAAAAGTTACCAAGTGAATTTATTAGGGAAAAAGTTAAATGTTCTTACTAAGTGATTTGAAAAACTTAAGCAAGTCTCTCATGCACTCACACGCCAAATTGTTTGCATAAGGTGAAATGTTAATTCATGTTAGTGAAACTTGACTCCCATTCACAATACTGTTGTTTTTATTGTAAGATGGCAAAATCCACATGGTTCTGTACAAGAAGGTTATGTGTTAAGACAGTTCCTCATTTTTGTAAATGTTTTTTGGCTCCCATGAATATCCGTACCGCTGAACATTTTTGCAAATAATCAGTTATATTATCAACTCCATCATTTAATCCACTGAATTTACCACCACAAGAAAGACACAAAAAGTTAGTTTAATGATCCCACATTACACAGAACTCTCATTTCTGAAGTTATACTAAACTGAAACCTTCATAGTGATCTATAGCCTGGATCAACTTAGACTTTAGGGTTTCTTTATCTGTGTATTTTGGAAGATCAAGAAGATTAAAGCAAGTGTGAGCTACCGGAAGATAACCTTCTCCACCTCCTGTTGGTTGGATGACTAGTTTAAGACACTTCATTCCAAGAATTGGAATACGATCACTGCCTGTCAGAAACACTGCCAAGAAAAAACAAACAAAGTCTTGAGAGTAGTTTAAGACTAACATTGTATGTGTCATATATGCAGTTCTAATCATTGTTTGCATCTTCTAATTATTCCAGCAGTGGTTAACTTTTCACACTGAAGTTGTTCTGGTAAGTTTGAAAAACAGGGAATAATGACTTAACCTTATCTCCAGCTTACACATATGAACTCTTAACTATAAGAAGTGATAAATAAAGGAAAACATTTCATTTTTGGGGGGGGGGCAGAGAGAGAGAGAGAATAGGAAGTTCTTCATGCATCAAAATTTGTTATTTAAAATCTATTAGCTATACCTTTATTGAGCCTTTGCAAGCATCTTGTCAATACACTGAATTAGTTTGTTCAATAAGAAATTTACCTGAATTGGAAATTAATCTATGATCTATTCTCAACAAAAGCTCATTCACAGGTAGCTTCGATAACTTTGTTTTTCCCCTGTACATTTCCACTCATATCAGTACTTTGACGTATTTACAATCAGCTATAACTCCAAAATTCCATCTATGTGCAGTGAAAAAAATGGAGGATGTGAACCTTATGTCAAAACACATAAAAAAATTTCTAGCCATCAAATAAATGACACTAGCAGTTTAGGTTGTTGGGTCTTTTTGGGTTTGGGCTTTTTGGTTTTGGTTTGGGGGCTTTGCGGGGGGTGGTGTGTTTTATTTTTTTAATGCTGCTCTGGTCTACTATCATCTTGTAACTGCCCACCACCCAGAACTACTCAAGACAACCCCAGCAAAATCAGAGACTAGCTCATAATCAATTTCTTCTACTATGATTTTTTTCTTCCAAATAAATGTAATCATGTCATTATAGACAAATACTTAACGTCTGCCCTCTTATAGCAAGAGCCTGAAATCAGAGTGATCCTGTTCAGTTAACAACTTCTGTGAAGTAGTTTCAAATACTTACGCAAAAACTGTTTTTTCTTCTCCAAAGACAACTCATGAAAAACCTCCCAGAATATTTTAATTGTAGGATGGTCTGCCCAGTATTCTCCCTTGTATTCTGTATTCTAAAATGAGCAGGAAAGTAGGTTATTGTTTGCACATAGAGCTAGTAGGATAATCTGACATTAAAGTAGAATGAATGCAGTTTGTGTAAAGGGATACTGCAAGTGATATATTACTGTTTTCCTTGGTTAATTTTCTTCAGCTGTTCAGTATGACTTCACCTATATAGACAGATGCATGTACTCCAAAGCATTTTCAATCCTAATAAAGCAGTGACAAAGCCTCACAGTGAGTTTTGGCAATCAAGAATATTTACTTTTATTAACTGTGTGCATTTTCTTCACTTTCCCCCTTCTAACTTAATACATTCACCTGCCTTTTGGTTCTGTGTACTTTTGTTCCCCTCTCTTCCGATTTCCTTCAGAAATTAGATGGAAAAACTTTAAGCAGGAAGGTAAAATGTCAGTGAGTGAAGACACTAAAATATTATTTAGAAAAAGTTCTTCACTCATGCAGTCAAGCCAATCAAGGCTGGAGGTCCCATTAATTAAAACAGAGCTCAAAAGGACACTTCAAGATCTTGCTTTTGCATCTTGAAATTAAAAATATATGAAACAAATAGCTACCTATGGTTCTTACCTTCTCCAATTCTTTCCAGTCATAATTTGTGTTCCCAATCACCATTGCCTGCAACTCGCTAGGCTGGAAGAGTTGAAGAACTTTACCTCCACATACTTTGTGGAAGCCTGCATGGAATGCACTGAATAAGGAAGCCACTGATTTACTGAAGATGTAATCTACATACGCATCTACAAAATCTTGCCTGCACAAAGAAGAAAAGAGAATTATGTTGAGGGAAAAAAAACCCCAAACACGTGTCACCCTTCTACCAATAAAACAGTAGCCATTTCTATATAGAACACAGCATAGAAAGTTAAGCAAAAAGGTTGCTAATATATTATATTCTCTGCTTCACGTTACAACCATAGTGAAGATAACCTCAATGAAAAAGGCACATAAATGTATTTCCCCACCGCACCCCCGCAAGACAGAGTCTGTAAGGTGCAAAAGAAAAACAGTAACATTTGGCATTATTTCTTTCAGGCACTATAAACATTTCTCTTATTTTTATGCATTGCAGTGAATTGGACTGAATGGCAACAAGCTTAAATGCTTGAATTACATGCAGTGTCCTGAAATGGACTAGTCAAACTGGCTGTTTTATGTTTTTAATTAAAAAGATTACCATATTTGCACTAAAAACGCAAATCAACTTCAAACGGGCATTTGAGTCCTATACAGTAGAAAGATCAGCGCAAAGGAGCTAGGATACTGAAAAACAGACGGCCTCTTATCTGTGTTTTGTTACGAGGAGCTCTCATACCTTGTTGGAAACATCTTCTGCAGCATTTAGGGGGAGAACTAAAATTCCTTGATGCGATACAGTATTTATGATTATGATTTTTTAATTAACATTTTAATAAATCCTAGTTAACACTGTTAGTTTCTACACGGGCAGAATGACTTTAGTTATAGATTAGTTATTCTACCAACATACATTCTCTGTGGAAACCCACAGTATTTGAACAACATCCACAGTATTCAAACAACATCACCAATAATTTAAAGAATCATCTAAACATATTTTGAGGATTTATTAAAGTTGTTGAACTGAGAATACTGGAGATGAGCAAAGTGGTAAATCATGCTCCTCCTCTTCCAGCACTCAATGTGATTTCCATTTAAAGCACACTATCTAATTAGCAGAGAAAGAGGTAACTTGTGTAATACTAATAGTGGAAAGAAAGGCTGCTCCAGAGAAAATTCATAGTAATAAACTAATTGGCATTATTATACTCTATATTAATATTTTTTTAAACTGAATTAAAGCATCATGGAATATTTGGATCTTGAGAAACAGGAATTCTTCACAGCTGCAAGACAATGGGTGATGACAGTGCAGCTTACATTCCACAGGCACCTTGAAACTTTTCTCATAATTCAACTCCAATTTACTTTCACTTTGTGACAGAACACCAAACCACCACCAGAGAACTTCAAAGTTATCATGTTTAAGATAAAGTATCACAAATCCTCGCTATGAGCCAAGGCTTTAAAAAAAAAAAAAAGTGCAACAGGTATAGGTGGTGATTGCAGTTGTTAATGGTAGGGTAAGTCAGGAGGACAAAAATCACTCCATTGTGGGGGGTACTACTACTGCACATGGTTATGTGTGGGTCTGTGATACCCTCAGAATCTTCTGTCATCATTCTTTCCTCTACAACAGACCTAGCTAGTTATAGAAAACGTTGCCGAAAACATTTGCCCTCTAGGAACGTGCCTAGAGGTACATTTTCTCCCTCGTTCCTACCACGCGCAGCCTAGGTGCATTCTGTTCTCATAGAGTATGCTCTTTCCGTTTGATTCTCCCTTTACTCTGGGAGAACTAAAAGCACAGAGAATTCATGAATATTAAAGAACAGACAGGAATACATGAGAGGAATGGACAGAGAATGATAGGAAAATGGCAGTATTCTGCAAAAAGGGACAAAAGCACCACCAGATACATTCTGCCTATCCTCCAGGAGCAGAAAAGGAACAAAGGGTGGGAGAAGCTGCTTTTATAAATAGAAGTAACAGAATCCTTGACCAATGAAAAAAAAAGCACCCCTCACACACTCTTCTGACAATAACACTAGATAATGTCAGATACATTTATCTGCTTTATAAAGGGAAGACTTCTCTGAAATAGTATTTCATATATGAATAGTTGCCACATAATGGCATGTAGGTTGAAGTTTTCATCATTGCTGACTGAATTCCAACTATATATAACTTCCTGCAGAACCACAAACATTTTTAATCTTATAAAATGAAGACCATGTAGTCAAAATGGGCCCTAAAAAGCTTCAAAATACTTCTAAGCTCAAAGTGAAAAAGAAGTATTACAGGTTCTGAGTAAAATTAGATAGCCTCTCCACAGCTGGCAAATCCTTAAATACAATAGCTATTTTAACAATACACATGAGAACAGCTTGGAAAAACAACCAAAGTAGCTTTGCCTCCACAAGCTTTTAGTGTAAAAGCTTGGCAAAGGATACTTACAGCAAGCCAGTTATATTCCCAAGGCAGACAGCAACACTGAACTACCCTGTAACCCATAAAACTCACCTATTTTGTTTGACTACAGGAATGTCAGCACCATTAGGAACAAGCTCTTTAATTTCTGTTGTACCAAAATTTTCCACAGTGATCTATTTAAAACAAACAAAAATAGTAGAAATCTTATTTACTGCGTAGAGTACTTCTTCCCACCACTTAGCTAACAGCAACGGGAATGGCAGACACAGATGCTAAAATTTATGGGAATCAGCAGCTGATGCTTTTTCTCAAACACTCCATCAGAGGCCGTTATAGTAGATGATATGAGCTTGATAAATACTTCAAAAGACTATATAAAACTTACAGTAAAATTAAGACAAAATGCTTCTTCTATGTCATCCTCTGGATAGTCCAGTAACTGTTGCATTCCCCTGCAAAACAAGTTACAAAGTAGTTGTACTAGTGGAAAGAAAGCTGAGCTTATTTTCCTGAAGTATTCTTTATGCTTTGATAATTCAAGTTTAACAATAAAATCTTTCTACTATTATTTCATTTATTAGCTCTTTGACTTGCACCTTGTGCAGTGTTGGGAAATCTCAAGCAATCATTTTGCTGTTACTTGTAGTGTTATTGATTATGTCCAGGTGTGAAGTGAGAAGATTCATATCCTAGTCTTCAGCTAATGGAATCCCAAACCAGAGGCGGTAGGTGCTTAATAACCATTGATGGGCTCTTCCATGAACTTGTTTGATTTCTCCTCGCATCTATTACAACTTTAGCATTCACAACACTCTGGCAATCAAACATCCACTTCCCCTTGTTTGAACCTCCCACCTGTTAGTGCTATTCAAATCCCTACTCAAAGGCAGGTATTTAGCATGTATTTGTACCTGAAATAAGCAAAAACATTTCCTTGATGGACTAAATAAGCTGCCTATGTTCACACTTAGGATAATAAAACAGAAGACACAAATACTAAACCCAAGTGTTTAGAAGCAGGATACATGCTATTGTTAAACACCCTTCTCAGATGACATGATGGCTGTAACTTACTCCAAGCTGTTTATCCTGTTAGTGTGAAAATAACACATTTTCTTTACATTCTTAAAGGAAAACACTGAATTAAAAATTAATTCATAGTAACACTCATTTTACTTTCTTGCTTACCTGCCAACATCTGGCATCAACTCTTTTAAGTCATCCAGGGATGGTTTCTTATTCAATAGCTTTTTGTACAAAGCCAAAGGGAAATGAAGGTCTACAATAGTAAAATTATATATTGCTAGCCCACAGACAACACCAATCAAATGAAACAAGTCACTGTCTTCAAAGGTCTAAGAACAGAAAACAGACAAGATGGTTTAAAATAAAGAAGTTATTTTAATCTTGCAGAGTCCAGAAAAAGTCTACAGTGCAGTATAATCTGAGTGAGTTTCATTTGTATTTTCTTTAAATATTATGAATCCATAAGTACTGAGGAAAACAGGATGAAGTTTTTACCAGCTGAGAGATTGAAATCCAAGGAAACAGAACTCTTTCTACTTAAAAAAAAAAAAAAAAAAAGCTGAGATCTAACACATTTTGCGTTACAAGTGCTGTATACTGCTGGAAGTACTGCATTAAGATTCTGGTTTCATCAGTGACTTACAATTGCACTATACAGTGCTTAAATATATGTCAATTTCTTAAAAAATTATTTTTGGGAGGAGGACGGAGGAGCTCACTACTGACTTACTTGGAGTTAATAGCAAAGGCTTAAAACACAACCGTGGAAATGTTAACATTCAGGTATCTGTGATATAGCCACCCTAGTCAGTGTTTTTCTCTGAGAGAGGACTAAAAAGTCAGTGATCAAAACTTTCAAGAAAGTATGACTAGATGACTACCTACAAAATGGACCCAAAAATGTGACTGAACACAGAAAGACCTGTTCACCATGCCACTTAAGAATTTTTCTCTGCCACCTTGATTTACTGATTCTGCTCTTGGAATCAGTTTACTCTGGCTGGCACTTCTTCCTACTAAACTTGTCTGGGTTGTGGACAACTGGTAAGGAGTAAGTGAGGAATGGGGAAAACCAAAGGGGAAAGTTTTGATCTAACAATGACAGAAATAAACATCTTTTGATAATACTTACTTCAGCTTCTCTTCTTGAAATAAAACTACCACTATGTTCATACATTATTAATATAAATATTGTAAGTTAAAAGAAAATTAACAACTATAGATCATGCCCTACCTTATCAGAGAACCAGATCAGCCTGGACTCTTCATAATACCTGAACATTCCATATTTGGGATCTAGCAACTCCCTCATGATGAGCAAAAAAAATTCTTTGCGAACACCTCCAGCATCAACGGCTTCTTCCCCTACAAAAATAACCTGAAACACACAATTCAGTTCGCACTGAATTAAAAACGGACTGTGAAACAAGATTTGTCCAAAAATATTCTCAACTACTTGCACGTCAGCGAAAGACACTTTGAGTAATATGTACTGATAATACCTTGAGTGGCTTCTTGTAGTCTACATTCTTTGTTTTCCTTAGGACTTCCACAGCATCTCCTACAATATTGTCTCTCCGTACCATTAGTATCAGGCATGGGTTGACAGATTCAAATACTGGCAGAAAGAGAGAAGACAAATTCTGCCTGTGAGCCTGATCAACAGCCATCTGCAAAAAAAACAAAGTGAAAGTGTCAGTGGGTAACATAAGATTCCTGTCAATATTAAATGTCCACCACTCTTGCCTTAAAAAGTGCAGAGGACATGAATGGGAATAACTGTTACGAGAGCTACTGAATTTGCCCAAATTTTCTTCATATTCCTTTTATCTCAGGAAATATTTAATCTTAGGAAATATTTTTCCTTTACCTATTAGCCTCATCAATGCTAGTGTTCAGTGAAGTCTTAGAATACAGTTTTTGACATTCCAGTTAAAATACTTTGGATAACAAAAGGAAGCAAAAAATCACTGCACTTCATCTAATGAAGAGTAAGCTGTTTAATATAAAACTCACATGAAAACATCCATTAAAAACTAATTCACAGAATGAAAAGCAATTTGTTCATCTATTTCATTTGTATTACAATTTTTTGTATTACAACTGTTCAAAAACAAAATACTGTTGCAAATGTTCTGAATATGGCACAGAACTCTTGAAAGTTTGTGTGTTTGAATACTATTTAATATTGTTAATAGAAATATTCAATGTGAACATTTCCCTGAATTCATCAAATGCTCATCTTGGCTGCGTATATACATTTTTAAAGACATAAGAAACTATGTTTATTATGAACTACAAAAGCAACTAGTATTTTTGTACATAAGCCCGTTACTTGAACATGACTTATCTCTTCCATTTAATTTCAGATGCTAAACATCACAAACATGGGGCGGGGCTGGTGCCCTTACCACATTCTTCCTTTCCTGTTTTAAGAATATGATTTATACCCTTACAGCAGCTGAACAGGTATGGATTACATGTATAAAAAAAAATTTCAAACATTTAACAAAAGTATAGCTCACCACATCACACTGGTTTCAGTTCTACCTAGAGAATCATGAAAACACATAAGATCCTCTCAGTTACTTTAGGGTTGTCTAGTGTATCTATCTCTAGACAAGAGATATGGGTCAAGATATAGAATTGTTCATATCAAGTGTCTAATTTCTAGGGAAGTCTCTAGTTAAAACTGAAGTGAACAATTTAGGAGTAACATATACTTGCATTTAACAGGAAAAGAGCCAAAAACTACTGCAAACTGCAAGATCAGGAAACCTACTCCCACTATCCAACGTAGATGCTAGATTTTCAAGATAAGCTTCTTTTCTACTGCCTTGCAGACACCGATCAGACTTCAGAGTTTAGCAGTATTTTGAAGGTGGTATGACACATGAAATGAGAAAGTAGGTGTGCACTAGATATTCACGTGGTGCCAACACATTGCCTTTCTGACACTACCAATCCTAAGAAGAGCACCAGCTCTTAAGTCCCATGAAGGTAAGAAATTAAAAGTATAACTGGCTGCTGCCTCTAACAAAATAGATCGACTTCCAGCTCCAGGCTCTACACATAAATCATTTAAAGTCTGCTCATATGAGAGGTAAGGCTGGTTTTTGGTTGGGGGTGGTGGTTGGTTTTTTGTTTTGTTTTTTTGGTTTTGTTTTTTTTTTTTGGTTTGGTTTTTTTTTTTTTTTTTTACACCTGTACTATGGGTTAACACCTCAAAAAAGCCATCTCATTAACAAAAGGAAAAGAAGTTTCTTAGAAATTTATGCAAATTATTAAACAATCTAATTTCAATAAGATCCCGAACCCAGAAAACCACTAGCTTTATTATGCACATACACTGAGAATAAAACTAGATCCCTCATTCTTATGGAGAAGAGATTACACAGTTTAAAAAAACAAACAAAAAAGCCACAAAAAAAGACTACAGCACCACCAACACCCCAAGACCTCCAACTAAAAAGCAAACAAACAGAAAAAAACAAAAAAACAAACAGAAAAAACAAAAACCCAAGAAATCATAACATTAGAAACTGAGACTTACCTGCATCTGTATGACTGCATCTGTTTGTAGGAGAGTTGTCTTTGCCTGGGCATCAAATACAAATGGGTATGTGCAAATTGTAACAGGAATATCTGTTAACTAGAATGAAAAGAACCATGTCATATCTCAAAAACCACAATCATGGTTAAAGAAGCCATTACAATAGTGCTCATTTACTACATCTATTTTACTGGAAAGAGAAAGAAATCTTTACTCATTATCAATGCAGGACCAAAGCATCTTAGGAAAATTCATTAGATTTTCAACTGTTTAGTACTTCAGCAAAAAAACCAAACCAACCAACCAAAAACCACAAAAAAATCCCCAAAACCAACACACACACAAACAACACTCCCACTTAGTACATTTTAATTTCAGAACTTTTATTACGGCTAGTGGATATCAAAGTAGTCCTTGATTTCGAATGCTGCTCTGAATTTGCAATACAAAAAATTACATATTTTTGCCCCACAAAAACCTTTTCAGATTACAGCCATGCTAAATTAAAGTTTTACTCCTAACAGAACACATCAGACAATCCTTGACATTCATATTTCTGATTTCCTTACATTCTGCAAAAGAAATCAGACTGCAACCAATCTTACCTCAGTTAATCCATGGTTGACATCCTATGACAGCATTTGCACAAAGGTAGCAATAATTAAGATGAAAAAGCAGCATTAGTGTCTGCATTAATTATTCATCTCTGATGTAGAATTAAAAATATTTATCTACAGCTTCCCCCCCCAAGAGAACGTTTACCAAGAAATCACTATCAACCGTAAACACTCTAATTAACCTACCAAATACAACCATGCCTTTCAACACCCTATATATCAGTCCTTAAAAAAAGGACCATTAAAGTATCATGTTTTCTTGGATGTAAAAATTTAAACATTTAAATGTTTACTTCCATACACTAATAAATATGACATTTGCTTTTACCTATGTATTTCACTCTCAGATGACTGTAGCATGTCAAGTTCAATGCAAAACATTTCTAATGAGTAAAAATTTAAAAAGACAGAAGAACCCCACCACTTCATGATAAGGTCTCAAGAATCATTTGGGTCTATGATAAAATATGATATGAGAAAAGCAACTGACTCCTGAAATTTGAGACAGACCAATACATATGGCTGGGACTGTGTGGAGACTTCTACAACAAGCTAGATCAACTCTGCTAAGAATCTAAGCTATCCATCTGGTGCTATGGTACCCTCCTTATCCTCCGCTGAAAGCTAAGTTTGTTTCCACAAACAGCCTGCCAGCAGGCAGAAAACAGAAAAAGAATAAAAAGGTAATAACCAACTAATAAATCTAAAATTTTACTATATATATACAAAACTCAGGAGTCAAATATGTAGACATCCATGGCTCACAGAAAGCAATGGCCAGAATACTTTGCTTTCTATCTGTATCCCTAATTCCTACAGGAAACATCAGATTTGAGTATCCCATTCATCATATGTAGATTTATACAATTTTGTACTCCTACTGTATCTACCATTATTTATCCCTAATTCAAATGGTTTTTCTCAACTCCCTTAAGCCGTATCTCAGGAACAGCTCTTTAAATCAATAATTCATTATTTAGTACCTTCATTTTTTCCCCACTCGTTTTTCTGTTGTTGAAAGAACCTAAGTTTTTCTTCCAAGTTTCTCTCTGAGAATACTCTGCATACTTCTGAGATTCTCTTTTCTTCCATATTTTCCCCTCCACGTTTTAATTAAGGAACTGAGCAAACAGTTTTGCCTCAAGTTATGACAATAAAAATTACACTAGCAAAAGAAATTTTAATTCATTATTACTGATTCAACACAGGAAACTAGTGGATATGAAGGCAGGAAAAGGCCATCAAAACCATTTATGACAGAGATCTGACTAAGGCCATGGAATTTCCTTCAGTCCTATAATAAAATCAAAGTCACTTTTTCTGCTGAACTTGAAACTGCACAAATCCATGACAAAATAATGATGATTAAAGGGAAATTCAGTATCCAGTATTTTCTCAGTAACATCAAGCTACTGCTCAATCTTCCAATTTAATTAACAAATGGAGCTTAAGACTTTCATTACCAAGCAATTTTCTAGCTCTCATTTTCCCACATTCAGTATTTTCTTCTCTAATCATGACATATGCAATTTGGGTTTGTTTACATCCATTTAAGGCATAGCTGCAAAGGTCATCATCTTTTAAATTCCACCACTTCTGTCCCCTTCACCGGCATACCCTTGCTCTGTTCCAAATAAACAGCCTGCTCTAATTCCAAGGCCCTGCAATGCTTATCCCTAGCTTCTACATCTCATTTAGTATACCACCCTTCTTAGCTACCAACACCAGCCTACATCACACACCAGTTATTTTTTTCAAACAAGCTTGGCTGGAACAAATGTCTGTCATGACTGTCAATACCGACTCATTATTTCTTTACGCTCCCCCATCTCCCTGCTGTTGTTATTTTACATTGCAATTTTATTTCTTTGGTAAACAGCATCATTTGCTTTGTATTCATAAAATACAGCAAAAGTAGGTCTCCCATGTTCAGGACCTTCCAGGTACTGCTGCAAAAAAATTAAATTTAGGTGGCTAGAGAAAGCATATTAATTTACTCAATATTCTTTCAAAGAGTAAGTCAAAGAACTGTGTGGCAAAATCCTATCCAAGTCACTAGTTCTCTGCACAGTCATTAATTTACTCCCACTTACCACTCTTCTGTTTACAGATCCAGGAATTAATTATCTCAGTTCTTGTTGCTATACTCAAAGTAGAAAACTATGTTAGTTGTCTGTCCCCTGTAACTCCCTATTATGCTTCTAGACTTAGTTTTCCAAGACAGTTTCAGCTTTCTCATTGACTGCACTTATCTTATATAGCAATTCACGTTATTCTGGATGTTTTCCCATCATGAACTATCGCTTTCCTAACTTTTTTGACATGGCAAGTCTCAAATGACAGCATTCCAAATCACTTTTTAATTGATGGATTAAAATGTTGAACAGTGTCAGTCCTAAGAATGATATCCTACAAGAAGCACCTATTTAACAATTCTTCCTTAGCTAATACCTGACATAAGATGAGTCTGTTCAGCATCAGTGATCTGTGAAGATATTTTTATGAAAAGAAAGTGCCCATATTTAGACAATCTACAGACTTCTAAAGGGACAAAACCAAAACAAAACACCACCAAAAAAAAGCCAAAAAAAACCCCAACACAACTTACCATTCCAAATACCTGCTGCTGGACCCAGTTGACATAGTCATTTCTGATATCTATCAAGTCTTGTATCTCATGAATGTAAAATCTGTCATACTGTATAACTTGTCCTCTTTCATTTACCTAAAGAAGTGCAATTGATTTTTTTATTAGCACTTTTTATAACAGTTTTCAAAAGGATATTTTCCATGTTTTTCAAGCATTTGATACGTCAGCCACAGATACCCAGCTACTAAAAAAATTCTAGAAAAACAAGAATGCCTACAAGAATGCAAAATACAATGTTAAAGACACGGACACATGGATTATTCAGAATCCCATCAAAGATGCTAAGCAAAATAAGATTAACTGAGCATACAGCATCGCACAATACAGTGCTGCCACTTTGAAACATCATACAATTGCACAGGAACAGTGATGAACATACATACTCATATATACAATGGAACAAATACTTGTTCCTGTATTTGCAGAAATGTAAGAACTGTGATTCAAGAACTCTATTCTTAATTACAGTATGAATACTATCTCTATTACCCATGACCAGAGGAACAGTTACTATTTTAAAAACATTAAGCTTAGAAGATGACAGAGACATGGAAAAGTAACTTATATAAAGGTTTGTCTTTACAGTATAATTTTAATCCAGAAGCAACCACACTTTCCTAATACACACTTCTTTTCCCAAGGACTGTTAAGCACCATTAACTGCCGAAAGAGCAAGACCCCTAATTCTGTCTTTATAACCAGATAATCTAAGCCTACTTTTCTCATACATCTCCCCCACCACCCCCCCATACCACCAGATAGTAAATCTGTGTAATACCCCAGATAATGTCATCCCATTTTTTCCTCTTACATTAGTCCACACCAGCTAATTATTAAGACTATACCAATATAAATAGTCGGACAGCAGGGTAGGTACAAATTTAACTATTGCTACAACGTAGCTACATATTAGTCAAAGTGGGGTTTCAAAAAAAAGGAACTTGGGAGAGCCACATTACAATTCCACAATCACCCATGAGGCTTTAAGATTTTAAGATCAACTTCAGCTGTCAAGATTTACAGCTACTGCAAGCCTGAGCAGTGACAGAAATTCTAAAGGAAGCAAAATAATCATTTATTATACACCAACAGACTTCCATATGGGAATCTGTAATGGACATCTTTGCACTTTTAACACCAGATAGTTACTAAACAGTCTTACTGTCAGCCTTAATTTGATGGTCTCCATAAAAAAGAAAAGCTGAGCAAACCATAACATACACATTCCAACTTCCAAAGCAGAAAGTTTTTCCATTCTTTCTGACAGCCTGGGGAGGAGGGCTGTTACGTGTAGCACACAAAGGTCCAATTTAGACACCTGTGCCCATTTTGCTAGATTGTACAAACACAGCACCTTAAGGAATGCCTAAAATGCTCTTTTAGCATATAAGGACAAAATGCCATAGGACCAGAATAAACTACAGAGGGGAAAAAACAGGGGGTGGGAGGGGAAACCTCAGCAGCAACAGTCTGGTTATTCCAAATGACTTAGGCTGGTTTTGTTCAAAGTTCATAAATTCATTCGTTTTAATGAATTAAGTTACAACACTAACAAACAGAACAAACAAATCAGAAAATAAATGTTTGTCTTGGTAAAACTCTGCAGATCTTTCTTGTTCAAAATACAGCTTGCTCTTAGCTTCCATTTGTGATCTTATTTGCTATCATTTCAAGCTTAAGAGGCAGCTCTTTCCAACATACCCTCACAGATGCAATTGACTGGGTCAGTCTGTGTTCCCAAGAAAACAGTTAATTCCATCACCATGTCAGATTGGAATCCAGAATTCCAATGGTTCATAGGTCCAGATGGAAAAACTACAGATAATTCTGTAGATGCAAGTCTAAGTATTTAAACTCTTTAGTAACTTCACTTCTTTTAACAACTACACAGCACACAGATGCTGACAAAAACAGATAAATAATTGGTTAAAATTATGTAAACATACTCTATGCAATATTTCCAGAACTCTGAAAGCCGTGTGTAGAAAATTCGTAAGTATTCTTCTTTCAGAAGCTGGAATGCCAATCTTGCACAACTTCAAAAGATGGACTACGACATCCTTGTAGAGTTCCACTATCTTGAGGAACAACGGAGGTTCAAGTACAGACCACCAGTTTTCTGTCAACAAATGGTGAACACATGAACTGAATACTTGCCACTACAACATTATGTTATGCTATCCTTTCAACTAAAAACCATGTTTTTCTAGAAAACATACTTGTCAGTTACCAAAGACCCTCAAAAAAAAAAAAGTTTAACACAGCAAGAGTGGTGCAGACTTTTAAACAGCAAATTACTCTTGTATAAATAATGAAACCTCTCATCAAACGCTCTATTGTTACACACCAACTCTTTAAGTGTATTCATCCAGAGTACATGACAGTATCACGAAGTAACATTTGACATAAAAACAGATGGCTCAAACCCTGAAATCTTGACTTAAGCTAACAGTCCCGAGAGCAACGGAAAGTGATGGAAAAGAAAAGGATCTACAGTTCAAAGAAATTATCAGTTTGCTTTTCTTTACAGCAGACAAGCTCTTTACTCTCACCAAAAACTACTGAAAAACACAAGAGATGGGTTACAAGGCAAAAAATAATTGAGGAAGAAGAAAGCACCCTCTCAAAAAGATACCATTCAAAAAGGAAATATTCAGAAACCTCAATTCTCTAAGCTGCATTTCAGGTGACAGGAGTCACAATAAGAAGGTGTAAAGAAGTACAGTTAATAGAGCTATTCTCAGGTGCGTATTTGAAGACCACATCTTAGGATCAGTGAGAAAACACGAACTGCTCAGAAGCAACAAAACTGGTGCTGTACTCAAAACAAAGACAATTTAACATCTGCTCTGCGACACTTCTGGAAATTGGTTAGAGCTTGTTAGCTGTCTGACCATGTACTTTTCACTTTAAAGTGTGACAACACGTTCCAAATACACTGAACTACACAGTTTAATTCCTTCCAAATGGAATCGGTCCAAAAATTACAATACCAGATGAATTCATATGGACAGCCAGTTAACGCACCCAGAAGCAACAGAATAGGTGTTTTCCTACCCATCAAGCAATGTTAACCCTTAATTTTCTCACTGGGCAATTCTACAGAACTGTAAATACACAGCAGCTGTTGCTGAGACCATATCTTCACTGATGGATTTTTCTATACATTTTCACCTGGAGATCCTTAGTTTTAACAGTAAAGAATTCAGTTTCTTACCAAGAACTTTCAGAGGAGCTTTTTCTAGGTTCAGAATAGCTGTTCCAAAAGGAATAGCTAACGTTGTGAAATTGTTTGCATCACTCATCAGTGGGCATTCTGGTAGAGTGAGATAGAGCCTCAAAGCTTCAACATCTGGTAAGGAGCTGGTCAATTTGGGAATAAGGTTCTTTTCCAAACTAGCTGCCACCTACAGCACATCATAAAATTCTGTTTATTTTAATGCAACTGTGAATTTAAACAAATGCCCACCTAGATAAAAAATAATTTAGAAGACAATCATCAAGAGTTTAAATTATACTATTATACATTTAGAAAAAAGACGGTATATTAAACATTAAAATACAATATGCTGATGTGTTACCTAATTGTCACAACACTATATAGTTTTATGTATTTGCAGTTGATATATTATTGAGTAAAGAAAGTTAATGAAGGGTCAGAGCAAGCATAACAATAGTATTTCTGGATAGGTGTAAAACAGAAAGATAATCCCAAACATAAGGAAAATATGCAGCACAAACCTGTTGTGATATATGAGTGTGGTCAGGCTGTATAAGTTTGTGAAATAGTAGTCTAGCAGCATTCATATCAACCCCTGAGAATCTAGTGCTGGTTTTGTAATGATCATCATTGCTGCAGAAAGAAAAAAAATACTAAGACTGAATCCTGTATTCTCAGCAACTCACCTTGAATTTTTAGCCCTACTAAGGAATTAAAACAAGAGAGATCACAGTATCAGAATTCCATTTCTTATATGACCTTTGAAGCAACAACAAAAAATCTTCTCTAACTGCAAGACAATCGGGTAAAAACACTAGGATCTAAACCAGTCTGTGCAATATATTCCCCTTGAATTATATACAACCTATGGCTGAGAAGTAATGAGTTTTGCTGGCTGACGCAGTAGCAGCCAGGCAGCACATGCTTCCAAAGACTAGCAGGAGACACACTGCATTTGGGCCAGCTGACAAACCATATGGCAGTAAAGGAGCTATAAGTTTAAACTGCGGGTATCAGAGTAACAGTAAGATAAGGAAATACTGGAAAGGTGTTACAGTTGTAAAAAGAGACACTAGGAAGGTAGCCACCAGTAATTCTGTTCACAGGAATACTTGTTTAAAAGCCTGACCACTTACCTCAAAGCCAAAAAGCTCCCATTCAGGCACCCAGCTGAGGAGAACGTTCCATCAATTTCACTGAAATTGTTGACATGAAATAAGTTAAATTTATTTTGTTTTCTTTTAACAAATTAGCAATAGCAATAAAAATACCTGCATTTAATCCCTAGTAAATTACATTGCACAAAGGATGGAACTCTAATATGATTAAAAAACACTAAATAAAACCTCCATTCAAGACTTGATGCTTGAGACAGCTCAAATGAAAGCAAGTCTTGCAATTTATTTTTCATTTCTTTGCATCCTCCTTTATTAAAGTAGAAGCAATAATCTTTGAATTGTTCTCATATTCCTTTACATGTACTGTTATTTTTTCAGTGTGCAACTAGATACTTAATTTAGTCTTGTACAGTCATCTGTCACAGAGATGACACAGACTAAAGGATCTAAACTACTTGACAAGCATGACAATGAAAGCACAGCAACAGCTCTGCATGTAATAAAATCAGTAATTAAAAAAAGCTTTGCTATGTATATACAAAACCCCACTAATGCCCAATTCATATGTAAGGTTATGAAAGACAACTTCTTTCCTCAACATCACCTACTTAGCTATCTCTACAGGAAGTCTTCCAGATGGGAAAGTCAGCAATCTTTGAATAAACGTTTCATTCACAGTCCAGATCTGCTTCAAAAAGTCAGGATACCTAAAATCATCTGGTGGCACCATGTTCTAAAGTTTAAAGAAAACATAAAGAATCAGGCACACAAAATTAATTTCTAGAAAAATCACAATCCTGTGGTTGAGCTCTTTATCTCTTCATTGACTAAAAATTTGCCTACCCAGACTACTACTGTGACTTAAGCCCAAGGATAAATTTACTGTATTCCAGCAGTTCTGCATTCACTATTAAAGCAGGGCATAGACTAAAAACATTTAGTGTGTTAACTCGCACCACAGCTTACTTAATGGTAAACTCCCTAAACATAGATTACTTTTCTGTATGATGAACACCAAACAAGCTTGACATAAGAGTAGCAAGCATCTCTTCTCCCTAGTAACTATGAGCCATTTAGCTTACTGCCAAGCTGTGAGCATACAGAAAAGGAGCCATTCAATTTTTTGGACAGCTGCTCTCCCACCCCGCTTCCATCAGATTCCTGAGAATGAATCATGTTTCTCTGAACATTAACTGCATCATCAGCTGAGCTGCATTTTGATGTGCTGCTCATGCCAAATGAATTCCAGTAAGATTTCTAATAGTAAAGAGGAGCAGAAGGAAGACCATCATTTTGAGTAGGAGCATTGGTTCAAAAAGAGATGGCAAATAGCACCAAAAATAAGGTTAAACTAGAAAAAGGAAACATTATTTCTCCTGAGGGTGCAGTCTGACAACATAGCTGACTCAGTATAATGATGACTAGCTGTTGCCAAAAATCAGTACTTCTGATCCCATCCTACAGGATCAGGATGAGAAACCCTCTTGCCGTTTCCCTTGTGTCCAGCCGAAGTGTCATTTAAATCCACAATGAAACAACTCAGGGAACTGAGCTGCCCAAAAACTAGCTTGAGAAAACAAACAGATTTTGGCTGAGACCCCTTAACTGGCAAGGACACACAAGTCCCAGGAGTACAGTACTCGCATAACTTTGAAAGAATTCATTCAATACAAATTATCAAACTAAAGAGTACTAAAAGGGATACTTTTGTAGCATCTAAGTTCATCTATTGCTAATACTTTTTGTACAGAACAAGCCACAATAACTGCATTCATACGATCTCCAGTTCACCTCAATTAGTCAGTCAGAATCTACTTCAGTAATTATGAAAGTTGCACACGAGAAAGTTTTTAAGAAAGGAGTTTTAATAGAGATGTTTTGAGGCTATATTATCAGTAATTTTTCCAGTCGACACCTGCTAAGCAAGATTCTTTCAAATACAGCAATAGTTACCACAACTCAATCAGAATTAAGGAAAAAAAAAAACCAAAACAAAAAACAAACCTAGAAAAATTGATTCTGTACAACCAGAACAGGCTGTGGGAGCAAAGGGTTGCTGCAAGCCTGACCTGTACTCATTTTTTCTTGACAACAAACATGTTTCCCACTAAAATCTGTTTTCCTACATGTCCAAATTAGTTTTCACCCCACACACTCAGGTCTTGATGCTTCATTAATCCCTATGGTCTAATATCTGCTGGGCTATATTGGAAACAGTCCCATATATCTTCATCTTGTTTTTTCCTCCCAACTCATCCTCTAATAGCATCTCCTTTCCATCATACTCCCACATGGCCATTTTTACTGTGAAGTGCTTCTAGATGTTTTTCCATACTAGAATTTAAACAGATCAATTCTTGTCCTTTTAAAACTTAAGTTTTAAGACTAGCATAAAACTCTGTCACATAACAAACTATGTCACCACCTATGATTTTTAGCAAAAAGCTCCATTTGTTTCCTCATTGTTATGGTATGCTAAAATGGCTATGGAGCAGAAGCCAGCAAAGCTGCAGTCAGGAGTTACTGAGGAGGACTGGGCAGGGGTGAAGAGCTCAAATATTCAATCACCTTTTCCTTTATGAAAGGAAAAGAAGTGTATGCATCCCTCACTCAGGAAAAAAGCTTATGCCAAAAAGCCTCAATTGCTTACTGACAGCTAACACTCAATAACTGGATCCAGGTCTTCCAATCACTAAATTGTCTAGTGTCTTGTGCTTCCACACTGTTCTAATGAACTTTACAACGTAGTCACGCACCTTCAATATGAAAATCTTTCAAAATCCATCAGAAAAACTAACATTTAACTTTGACAGAGTTTGGAACTAAAGTATATTTAATTTGTTACCTGTGGATAAAAGTAGTGTGCAAAACTTTGGTCCCCACCAGAGAAAATTCTCTTTACGCAGTAACACTCCTCACTGTCTGCAATAGGAATAAAAAACAGGCAACTCAAAATGTGAATCTGAGAAATGATTAAAACACTGCAATCAACACTCAATTAGAAAAAGGTTCCTTTATTACATAACCTCACTGAAGTAGATCTTTGCAATACAATAGTTAAGACTATGTTTAACTGAGGTAAACGTTAACAGCTCTAAGTTTTAGCTTTAGTGCTAACAAAGGACCTAACCCAACAGCACAAGTAAGCATGTATTTCCTACAGCAGAAACGGGACTTTAGGGAATAGAGCACAGTGAAAATGAGCTGTTTGGAAGAAAGTGATTATAGCTCATATTTAGTTTAAATCTCAAGTTTCGTAAGACACTATAAAGGAACAGGAATCCAAGAAGTAAATATGCTAGATGTTGCTTACCTGTGGTTATCGGGCATTGAGTACTATAAGGAAGCCAGTTTCCTTTTACTGTGAAGGGACTTTTCCTATTACTGGTTGTTCCTGTACCTAATTGCCCATTACCTCCAAGTCCAAAAGAATAAATTCTTCCAGATGAAGGAACAAACGCAGTAGTGTGCTGCCTAGGGCAAACAAAATTCAGTAACAAAAACCTAAGCATTATGCTTTGTGCAGGCCAGCTTAAGAATTGTGTTAAACAGTATGTTAAAGGTCCTGTAGTACCAAACACTCTACTTCTCTATTGGCAATGCACTGCCACTGGCAATAGTCCATTTATACTCCAGTAGGCAATATTCCGTTTTCATGAAAAAGTTCATGGAACGGAGATGCCAGGTTCTGCTTTGAAACCCTGCTCAGGCACAGTCTGACCTTTAGAGCATATCTCTAGACATTCAAAATTTCTACCAGATTGGCTGCATCTCCTTTCCCCTCCCATCCTTCTCAACTCTAGATGCCCTCTCTCCTATCATGAGCCTGGGAAGAACCAGTATTAAATTTATGCAGACTATTAAAACAGAATGGGTCCACTAGATGTCAACCAAACTGCTAGAACGATAGCATATTCTTTAACCCAAATAACAAAGTGTGCCCATCTCTTAAAAAATTATGTTGCCTCCCTCACTTTGTCTCCTTAGAATACAATTCTTTGGACAAGAGCATTTTCATGTGTGCTGGCAATTTTTCCAATTTCTTGGGTGCTATTATAATATATACAATAAAAACCCATTAGGAACTGAAGCGCCATACACTATTACGGGTATTTCACAAAACAAGCTGTGTTTCCAAATTTTACACTTATCCTCAGTGATGTTCATGTACCTCCCTAACACACTTGTTCTTTAACAGGAAATGATAAAGCAACAGCAATAAACAACACCTTCACATTTCACACTGATTATTCACACTTTCAGTTTAGAAAATCAGAGCCTCTCAAACAGTATAACTTCCATTAGTTCTTCCATTGAATGTTTTTAAAATCCCAGTAAGGTTTCTAAATATTTTTTGTTAGAGACCATCTTGTCTTCCCTAACCACAAAGGGTAAGAAAAAAAACAATTCATATTGCAATATACACGAAGTTTTATACAGAACAAGTTATAAAATTTGCAGTGCTAGCACGGAATAGACCTTACCTGCCACAAGTGATTTGTGTGACAACACTTCCCATAAGTTCAAAAACCTTCCTTGGGTTTATCTCGTGGCTGGTAGAGTTATGACCCAACTGACCATAGCCTCCAGCTCCAAATGTAAAAACCCCACCTTCCTAAACAAATAAATTATTTGCATTAAAATAATAGTATATCTCGGAACAAGAAAGTTAACAGAAATAGGGGTTTAATAAATCTCCTTGTCTGATGATTTTGGAATTGTGAGGAAAGGAGAGAAAATATACATGCACAAGAGGGCCCTGAGACACAGAAAGGTCACAAGTTAATTGCAGTTATGAAAACGTGGCACAGCTATCAGGTATTACCTTCTTCGTGTTAAATCGCGTTCTTGTAATTTCCATATTATACAATAGTCCTGCCATTAACTTGTGTCAATAATAGATACTAATCCTCGTTTTTCCTCTTTTCCAGTTTTCTTGACGAACTACAACAGTATATAAACTCACACTATTAAAAAAGTATACTTTGGCTTTTAAATCCTGAATATAAACTTTAAAGCAATTATTAAATAGGAAGCTGCCCTCCTCAGGCAGATGATGCAGAGTATGACTGAAATAGCCAGCTTCATTATTCGAAAGCATAAGAAACCAGAAAATTTCAACACTGTCGTGAGGCAAGTCATTTTTTAAAAGTGTTTTTGATTAATTTAATCAAGAAATTAACCAAAAACTTTAGTGAAAGAATGTTAAATCAGAAACATTTTCAGAAGTTATACAACTTACCTTACAACAACTTTGAAACTTTCCATTTTCAAATGCTTTGAAATTGTAAAGCTGTTTCTTTCAATTCTACTCTGCATCAGACTGGACCTCTGCTGGAAATCATCATTAAAATGGCAGCGTCCGCTGAGAAAAACCAACAGCCTCATTCACTGAATCAGGATAACAAACAGTGACAGGTTTTTCTGAATTTCAGAAGGACTTGAAGAATGCTCACACATATACATAGTACTGTCTACAAAAGATACAAGTCAAGAGCCCTCGTTCTGCAAGGCCTATCATGCAAGGGAAAATGGAGCTATATAAACAGGTGACATAAACAATTTGTTGAAACATTTACAGTAAATTCAGTATCTTAATTGAGTCCATCAGCTTTAAAGCAAGTTTGAAGTTAACTTCTGTACATTAAAAAGGGAAAAACATTTAGAACCCAAGTTACAGATTGGCGTTTTCTTCACACTCTATACTTCCCTAACCTCACACAATACATCAATATCAGTTTCAGGATTACAAAGTTGCCACGTCTTTTTCTGTTAAAGCGAGAGAATATTTTAGGACAAAAAGCAATTGTTTGTGAACAGTCCTTTCCTTTCACTGTAAAAAAAATTAAGCATGTATAAACAACAAAAGTATGACCACATTTAGGCAGATCATATTCTTCAAAACAACTTTTAACTTGTTGCAGTACAAAAATTCAAACTAAAACATTAAAAAATCCATACATTTTCCAAAAGTAAGTAAACACAAATGTTTTTCTTCATAAATAAAACATTAAAAATAGTTACTCTCAAAATTCTAATGCCTTCTACAACAATATTCTGAATCCAACAGATTCAGACATGAAATGGATATTTAGTCACTTGCCCAAATCTTGACTGGCCAGAAGTGTTTTCTACTGCTATCAGTATTAAGCCCCAAAATACTCTGTTTATAAATTGATACATTTTACTGAGATTGATGAACAGCAAATGTCAAAATGTTAATACATACTGATTTTTACCTAAATGTTGAAGTCTAATCCAACCAGCAAAACACAGAAAGAAAAGTACGGGAGTCAATCATTTAAAGCAAGACATGTATGTTTTGGTTTACCCACCACAAAATAAAGGTACTTATCATTACTTGATCCTCGAAATACACTATTCATCACTAAAATGAGTGTAAGAAAGAACACTAGCATTATACAGTCTATGTTGCTCCTAGAAGTTTCCAAGTAAGTTTAAAAGTTTAAAAATAAGACTCCAAATAACGCGTTTAGCCAACAGTTATGTATAAGGCAATTTAACACATTTCAGCTTTCTATTTTAATCATTTCCTACATCTCTGTACGAACATGCCACATTGACACAGAATACGTGCTTTTTTTCCAAACTGGCCTGGAAATAAGTGGCCAACTTTTCATAGAACCTCACACTATAATACCTACTAGTGGATTATGTAAATCTTCCATTCTTCTATTGGTTTGCCAATAGTATGTAAACAGCTGCTGCACAACAGCAGACAGAAGAGAGGAGTGAGAATATGTGAGAGCAACAACCCTGCAGACCCCAAGGCCAGTGAAGAAGGAGGGCAAGGAAGTGCTCCAGGCGCCAGAGCAGAGATTCCCCTACAGTCCATGGTGAAGACCACAGTGAGTCAGGCTGTCCCCCTGCAGCCTATGGAGGTCCACGGTGGAGCAGATCTCCGCCTGCAGGCCGTGGAGGACCCCACGCCAGAGCATGGGGATGCCCGAAGGAGGCTGTGACCCTGTGGGAAGCCCGCGCTGGAGCAGGCTCCTGGCAGGACCTGTGGACCCATAGAGAGAGGAGCCCACGCTGGAGCAGGTTTGCTGGCAGGACTTGTGATCCCATGGGGGACCCATGCTGGAGCAGTTCATGGAGGACTGTCTCCCATGGGTGGGACCCCACACTGGAGCAAGGAGGAAGGAGCAGCAGAGACAATGTGTGATGAACTGACCACAACACCCTTTCCCCATCATCCTGCACTGCTGGGGTGGAGGAGGTAGAGAAGCCAGGAGTAAAGTTAAGCCCAGGAAGAAGGGAGGGGTAGGGTGAAGGTGTTTCAAGATTTCTTTTTATTCCTCATTACCCTACTCTGACTTTTGATTGGCAATAAATTAATTTCCCCAAGTTGAGTCCCCAAGCTCTTTTGCCTGTGACAGTAATTGGCGAGTGATCTCCCTGTACTTATCTTGACCCACAAGCCTTTTGTTGTATTTTCTCTCCCGTCCAACTGAGGAGGGGGAGTGATAGGGTGGCTTGGTGGGCACCTGGCATCCAGCCAAGGTCAACCCACTATAATAGCAAGTAGAAAATCACTAAGAAAATTTTAAACAACCACACGCACCAATCTCCCCAGCATTTAATTTAAATTCAAATTTAACTTTGTCTGATCAGTGATAATAGCAATACTAGAGGCATTACAGTCAGAAAACAGCTAATCTCTTCAGGATACATTAATGTAAATGTCAATATCTGCATAATTTTAATAATGCAACATGCACTGTCATATCAAAAATGTTATATTTCGTATGCTCAATTTCACCAAATCTGACAAAAATTTAAAACTACCGAAAGATTTCTTGTATTTGATAAGTTTTTTCAAATATTTAACCATTCTTCCAGTGTTTCCTCAACTTCATCCAATAAACTTTGAAGAAATTTTACGCAGAATTTTGTTTATTATTTCCTATTCAGGTAGCATCTTCTCCTGAAAACATTAAAAAAAAAATCAAAGCATAAACGTATCTTTAAATACTGTACCTTTGTAAGGGCAGCAGTATGGTCTTCTCCACAACATATATGAACAACCTTCTGAGTTCTCAGTGACTTTAGCAGCGTAGGAACATACCTGTCTGAAAGGTTTAATACAGCAGTAGGTCGCTTATTTTGAAAATAAAAATCAGAAAACAAATAGCTCTGCTCATTTATTCTAATTTGGTTCCAGTCAAACAAGCATTTTAAATTTGTTAGCATAATACAATCATTATGACTGAGTTTATGTATCTTTAAGATGGAAGCATCAATACAGAAAAAAAGAAAAGACTACTATACTGAAATACTTTGTAGCAAATAGTCTCATTTTCACTAGCATAGCATCATATGTCAATACATAAATCATGAAATAGGGAACAGCACGTTAGACCTGCCATTGGCCATGAGAAAACAAATGACAGTTGTTTTGAGTTGTTTCTGTGCTTCATGTTTTTAAAGTGTTCTTTAAGTTGGTATCAGTTGGTCATAGTTCTGTACTACTAAACATATAATAAAATGGAAGACTGCATAATTAGGAAGGACAACTAACTTCCCTCCATCACCACAGCAAATCAACTTTGTCATCCAGTTGAACAAAGGCAATTTTTTTAAATGCTAATGCTAATGTCTTAAAATTTGTCAGGTAAGCTAAGATGCCTGGAAGAAGCCCTATCAAGACATAAAAAAGGGATTTTACTGAGAAGTGATGCTATATAAAAAACTGGGGTCATACATATTCCAAAGAATATGTAGAAGCAACTGAAGTCTCCCATGAAAATTTTATTTCTGAAAAGTACATCTAATTTTCTTATCACATAAGTGTGACCAGATCTAAAGTGTTAATTCAGATACGCATTTTAACTACAACACATTTTTCTTATTTTAAATAGTTGTAAGAACAATGAACCAGTGAGAAAGTTTGAATTCATGAAACTAGCTACAGATTATTCTATACTAAACTGTGTATTACAGGAACCTGATAGCATATACTCCCATCTTGGAGCCCTGCACACGGATAGTGCGCATGTAACATAATACAACTAACAAAGAAATAATTTTTTGTCTAACCTAACCACTTGCTTAAAATCGTTAGTGAATATCAAGACCCTAGTAGAGGAAATTTTGGAAATGGTTAGCTGAAACGTGTGAATGATTATCAAAAGTGGCCTGAGAAAGGCAGACACCCACATGGCAGTAAAACAATGCAGATGCCTTAAATGTGTCTACTAAGGACAACCAAATAGTTTTGATACAATACTGGTTTTGTCAAGCAAGTTCATCTATCTACAATTCAGTTCAAACTGTAACTACTGCACAGTATTTTAATTCAATCCTGTTCAGAAAGTTTAAGTCACAGAAAAATCTAGAACAGGGAAAGAAAACAAGTCAAGCAAGCTAGAATTTCAACATAACGCTGTTGGAACTTTCACTACAAAACAGCCAAGGAAGAAATCTCTATGTCTTCCTTATGCAATTGCACATGACATCAGCACTCTCCAACAATATTCAACAAAGGTTTGTTCTGTCTGCTCCTTTTCTAGGAATACTGCTGTCTTTAGGTTCGCAAAACAAGACCTTCAGCATGAAATTTTACTGAAGTAATGTTTACTTACCATTATCATCATTAAGACCCAGCTGCCCAAATTTGTTGCGTCCCCATCCAAAAATGGCTCCAGAAAGAGTTAGTACAAAACTATGAGCTCCTCCTGCTGCAATCTGTGCAAAAGGGATTCCCAGCAGAGATTTAATCACATGTGGTGAGTTTTGTTTTTTATACTCATAACCTAAGCCTAGCTGGCCATATTTATTTTGTCCCCAGGAAAACACTTCACTTCCTGTTTAAAAGGAAAAAAAAAAAAATACCAAGAAATACAATCAGTATAGTTTAATTATACAAAGTTTATTACTGTAAGAAAAGCTAAAAGTTACTCTTCAAACATTTTTGAGTTTGAAAATGCATACAAATCACTGATGTCTGAAGATAAGCATTCTCATGTAACTTGCAGACATTCAACCCAAATATTTAATCAGACTGACAGTATTTAAATCACATTCAAAACCTTCAAAACTGCTCTTAACATTCCTGTTTCAACAGTGTTAGATAAGTTGAGTTTGGTTATTACAAAGCAAGGTGCTGTTCCATTGGGAGTTCCACTACTGCATATATTTTTATGCAGAGATCTTGCTTAAGCGGCATACCGGACATGCAAAAATTTCCAATTTCCAATCACAAGCCTCATCTAAGCTTTTATATGGTAACATACTTAATTTTCACATAGAATTTAAGTGACTATATTTTAAATTTTAAAATATTGTATTAATGATATGATCAGTGAAGCACAAAGTTTATAATGTCTCTTGATGCCTTACAAAGAAAAAAAAATTCTGAAGAATCACAAATCAGAGAGCTAATTATGTTAAGATTGCCACCAAAATAAAATGTTCCCCTGAACAACCAACGTTTTGCCAAGGTATTTACTATCCTAAAGATCAATACCTAATCACAAAGATATTTTGGTTTTGCTGATGCAATATGTTTCAAACAGTAATGTTACCTCTGTTTGTCCTATCTCTATCTTCCCAATAAGTTTTATCAAGATGGAAAATGATGAAACCCATCCCCTAGGGTACAGGTCTCTCAGATTTTATGTATTTATTTAAACAACAACAACCAAAAAACAAAAGCAGACAAAAAAACCCAAACCCTAACGCACCACTTTTATACAAAGCCTTCCTAACACCGAAGAAATCCTATGCCAATCATTTATAATCACACGAACTAATCTACCTTATCAATATCCCATATATAGATCTCAAAATGCTATGAAGTCTCCTCTCAAAATGCCCGATGCAAGTAAGTTCATCCCACCTTCCTCCCTGTGTGGGTCTCTTTTGAAGGCCATAACCTTGCTACATTGCAAGTATTTCTGCAGGTTCTCCTACAACCAGGAAAAAAAACCCCAAACCAACAAAAAAACCACCCTACAATGCACGTGAAGAACAGAAACATAGAGCTGCAAATCCACGAATGGGCAATAGGATAGTGATACTGTACTTGAAGCTTGTAACTATTTAAAACACTGAGTGAATTTTATCTTGCACTTTTGACCAATAGAATGCTTAACAGCACAATTCTGATACTCCCCACATCCTACTGCTGGTCTTAACCCAGGCAAAGGGTTATTTGTAAATCCCTGTCTGCCTGTACTGAAACCAAAGGAATGTCACTAGGTTATAATGGTAAAGACACCCAGGAATACACAACAGCACAGAAAACATATGAGCCCATGAAAAGTCACATACAGAATCAAGGCACATATAGTCAGTTTAAACTGTTATATTTAAAGAAAAAGAAAAAAAAAATTCAACATGTGATTAACACCTCCCTCCCCACAGCTTATTTGGTTCATATTCTAACCACACATTGTTAAGAAACACTGTCAAACTATAGTCTTTCTCGAATTTTTGTTTTGAGTTTCTAAGTTTCCATTAACCCTGTACAGCAGCCACTTCTTCCAAATGGAAGTTTCAGCCACAACTCTCCTTTGTCACAATGAGACAAACAAGCAGCAAATTTAAATTCATATTCATTTCTGGAGAGCTATTCTATTAACTAGACATGCAATACTCTTACATGAGTGAGGCCAACTAAGTATGTTCTCATAGCCCCAGCAAAACTTTCAAGACAGATGTTTAAACCTTTCAAAAGGTGCGTTATAACGTGACATTACATTTTAACTATAGAAGCATCAACAAAACAGAGGTTTTGCAATAGAAAAGCAGACAAGGAAGTCGTTGTCTGCAAGCCTCAGTAACTTGAAGTTACAGGTTAAAATAAGACTAGTGACAAAGTGCCTTGCTAGCAGGATGAAAAAGAAATGAGACGATAAAAAGGAGAGAAAGAAAAATTAATTTAAAAAGGAAGTTCCGTGAAAGCAAAATGATAAAAAGCAAAAAAGCATAAGAAAAAAAGCAGAACAACACAACATTTGTTTGTACATTTATTTTTTAAATTCAAGCTTCCATCATTAAATTAGACTTCCCCTACCAACCTGAAATCCCATCTGTGTTAAGTGGTAGCATGTTTTAAAAAAAAATTCCTTTTTAAAAAAGACAAAATAAACATTGAAACGTTTAGAAATATCTGGTAAGAAATTACACAAAACTTCAGATAAAATTGGCTTACCTTTTGAGAGTGCTAGCGAGTGATAATAACCACAAGCAACTTGAACAATTTGGATCTCTGATAAGCTTTTAATATTTCTATCAGGGTAAGAAAACAGAGAAAGAATTAAGCTACTAGGTCATGGTATGAAATATAAAGTCATGCCAAAGGGTAATATACAAAAAGCGAACCCTTTTTCACTGACGTATATATGAAACTAATTTAAATATCCTAATTTTAATTAGAAGCTCTTTAGTAAAGTCTTAAGTCAAAACTGCTTCTTTTCTAACACTTTCAAGGACAGGTTCTGTCTTATTTTCAAATTAATAAAGTCAGTAAAAAAGACCATAATGAAGAATTAGGGAGGTTCCTGTGCTAGGAAGGAGATGTCACACAGCTGAATGGAGGAAATGAATACCAGCTGCAAGAAAAAAATTATTCTTACTTTCGAGTTTCCAAAAGAAAAAAGGTTTTACAAACTTCTTCATATCAGTATTAGATATAAAGACTGAATTAGTTCCTGTTAAAATTTGAACACTCAATTTTTCATCTCTACCAACATTAACTTCAATCAAAACTTCAGTTGATTCAGAGCTATTAAGTATTGCACAATGCTATAAAGAAGTTGCAAATACATATAAATGTGCATTAAATCTAGTATGCTTTCAACTTTTGATGAGAAAAACAGTTTCTAAAAGGTCTGTGGGCTTTTAAATTTGATACAGGAAAAAAACCACTTTAGTCATTTATATCTTTCATGTTTATACATATGTCACAGATAGCCATGACAAAGTTATAGATTACTAATGTTTCAAGGAACTGTTACTTTTGCATGTCTCTTCCCTATGTAAAAAACAAAACTAGAAAAGAAAACCTCCAGCCTGCAAACATACAAACTTACTGCTACAGACAGTTCCACTGATTTCAGTGAACCTATTCATCACAGTAAAAACGTGGACTTCAGCTAGCTGGAATGCTTACAGCATTCTGAAAACAAGCTAGTGAATCTGGCTAGCATTCACTTTTATAACTAGAAGGCATATTATTCAATCACAACTAAAAAACTTTGGGGTGAAAACTGAAGTATCAAGATCAGATAGCAAACATGCCTTCTTCAAATGTACTCCCACAACTGGTTTTGAAAGTTTAACATTCTGTTTCTCTTTAACTTCTCTTTAATGGCAGTTAGCAATCCCCATTTACATTCTGAAAATACCTACCCTACTTTTCCAACATAACTCTCATTCTTAGTACATGACTTAAAAAATGAAAAAAAAAAAACAAAAAAACAAACCAAAAAACCAACCAAGCAAATCCATAACACACTTCTCACATAAGCTAACTTTTTGTGAAAAGGAAACTGTCTACAACATACAAGTGCCATAGCTAAAACACACTTTCTAATATGTGTTTTTAATTATAACAGCAGAAGAGGTTAACCTATGTGATTTAAGCATATTTTTTTCAAAAAAATAACTTCTTATACACTAATTATTTTTAACCTGGGCACTCTGATGCATTCCTCTGTTCCTGGCAAGCCAAGCTGTCCGTCAGTAGCCAGACCCCAAGCATATACCTGACCCTTGTCATTTAATGCAAGGGTGTGGGCTTCCCCACATGATACAGCTACAATATTTTGGGCATCCAGTGCACCAACATGCTCTAAAAAAGAAAAGAAAAAAAAAAAAAGGAAAAAAAAGTTAGTTGTTGAAAAAAAGCTACTAACAAGTTAGTGTTGTCCAAGACAGTTATACTCAGTACTATGATGTCAACTGAAATGACACAGAACTAAGCCCAGAAAGTCTGCCAAAACATCCTTTATTTAAAATTATAAGCATGCTATTCCAGGAGAAGTAAGCTAAATTTGACACCCCAAAGTAACCAAACAACAACTGTATCTGGAGCAATACACAGAAGTGCACAAAAACTGCAGCTTGATTATAATGGTTCCTTCTAATCTTGTCATCTGAAAATGAGTGCAGAAACTCAATTAACATTAAGGTCAAATAGATTACTGTCAAATGACTACACGTGTAAATATTACATAAGAGGAAAACATTCCACCACAGCAAATTAAATTCACCTATTCATTATTAGCAAAAAAGCCTGCAAAACAAGGCAGGGCAAATTAAAGACTAAAGCTACTGATTTTGCAATGAGCTACACAATGTCCTCTTTATAATGCAAAATACTGTAGAAACAGATCCTAAAGAGTAATTTTTCTAGATATACGGGGCATGCCTCTGAAAAGCAAACACTAAAACATCTCTGATTTTTTTTCCAGTAGCCTGCATCAATACCCTTAAATACATTTGGAAAAAACTCAAAGTTTGGTTTTGTGCTTATGATTTGTGATCAGAAGTCTAACATTTTTATTCCAACAGTAAAGTGGAGAAGTATCATCAGGGTCTGTCATTAAGGCTGCAATTTTCAACAGTCCCCCTTAAATAAGAGCCTGCTTGGACATTTTATGCCCAGTTTTCAAACACATAAATTCTATTCCTGCCTAAGAATGGCACGCCACTGAAAAAGCCTGTGTATCATCAATGCAACGTGCACTGTAACCACAGCCTAGCATAGCCTAAGTCAATTTTGAAACAGTAGCTAACAGTATCTGCAACATGACAGGCACTCAATTCCCAAAATAAAGTAACGCAGGCAGCAGAGGTTAAGTTCATTTTTTTCAACAGCTGGTCTGATTAAAGAGGTTACCACCCCAATTCAGCCCATAACAGCCTCGCCAGTGGAAAAGGTCATGTAAGCACTCTCCAGTTCAGGCAACAGCATGCAGATTAGCTCCAACTATCTTCACCAGCTGCTAAACTAGCCAGGCTGACTTTGCCTAATACAGGTTAAGGAACATTCACACAACCCCTGTGGCAAGCAGAGCTCTGTGGGGAGGAAAGAGGGAAGGTACAACTAAATAGTGCCACTGGCGACACAGAAGTGCCAGAGACATGCAGTTCAGCGACAAAATTATCTTCAGCTAGCAGAAATACGTTCAAAAGAGAGCACCCAACCCATTTGTAAAGACACTGAGCCTCTTTAGACGGTGCAAGTTATCCCAAGGCACTGACTTCACATCAGAACATTCAACAGTATTGTCAATAACCTCTAGATGACAGAAAAATTAGGGAGGAGGACATTAGAATCCTCATGACTACTGTGTCTGAGCATGTTAAAAAAAAAAAAAAAAGATTTATAGTAGGTGTTTGTCCGTTACATATGAAAGCTCATACAAGGCTGTTTTAAAAAAAAACCAAAATTAGAAGTCAGATATTTTTGTTTTAAGTTTTAAATCTAAAAGACAATTCAGCATTATTTTCAAAGTGGGTAACAAATATTCAGAGTAAGTTTGACAAGCCGAGTTTCTATCCATTTTCATGAAGTAGATTTTTGCACAGGGTTAAAGTTTATCAGTTTTAATATCCATTTACTGTTTCCCAACAGAAGTCCAAATCAGTTTCAAAAAGTTACAGATCAACTACACAAAAAGTCTTTAAGTGGCACCAAATCCAAAACTCTGAATAAAGGAGAACTACTAAAATACTGCATAATGCCTTATTTCCATTTGAAATATTTGTATCAATTACTGTGCCAAGTAACTTGTAAAATTCCTATAGCAGTGATTAGAATAAACTCTTATTAAGCCTTATCAGTTTGCTTACATTATGCTACAAGTACTGTCAGAAGCACTGTTCTGTATCTCTCAGTAGCACGCAGATATGACTCACAAGCACAGCTCTGAAGGGAGCCCATGTGCACACTCCCCTGCAGTCCTTGCAAGATGTTTACCCACTTCTGCTATGGAACTGCACTAGCAGGAAGCAGAAACACACATATAACATAGACAGGAAGAAAAAAAGCCCAAATAAGTTTTGCATTGCATCCTTTAGGCTTTTCCAAATCCTCTTCCTGTAGCACTGTATATGCTGAAAAGTCTTTTATCAAAAGTTTTATTTTTAATTCTTAAAAAAGAAAATGAAGAACATTGCTTCAATCAGACCTGCTCTACATCACATATTACACGATTAAAAACACACAGCATGTTTCTCAACTATGGTATGGCAAATACTCATGTCTACCATATTCCAGTAGCCAAACCCATACATATAGTACACAATGCTAATCCATATATTGAAGCAGGTCACCTCCCCTTGAGATTAAAAACAGTCACTGAGTCTCCCACGGCCTTAGGTAAAGCGATTCCATGCTGGAAATAAAAAACCGTGGCACTGTCCAGCTGCACGGAAGGCAAAAGTATGGGGGACAGCCATATTTTCACAGTTGGTTGTTTCCAACTGTCACAAGATGCGATCCAAGCAAAGGAATGCTTTTCAAGTTAAAAATACGCCCATTCTTGGAAGAACTACTGTGCGTACAATTCAGCACATTCACAGACACTGGCAATCTTGGGTTTGATGTAGAATAATGAAACAAAAAATACAGGCACAACCACACGTACTCGCCACAATTCATTACTTCTAAACTTACCAGGTCTTTTCCTGGCTTTTTCATGCCCTAGTTGTCCTAGATCATTGCATCCACATGTATAAACAGTCCCATCATCCAGGACAAAAACAGTATGTCTCAGTCCACATCCTACATCTCTGACCCTCTTATTTAAGAAAAAGTCACTTTTTCTGGGTTCCAAAACAATCTCTTCATCAATTCCACCCAATCCAAGCTGTCCAAAAGATGCATTTCCCCAGCACAACATGTTTATGCTTCTCTTGATCACAGAGATCTTCCAACTTCGCTTTTCTAGAATATCCCTTCTAAGTAGCTGTTAAAAAAAAAAAAAGAAAAAAGAAAACGTACATTTTTTCAGTATTGTCCCTAACATTTATGTTATCTTCTATATAACAGGTAATCCACAAGTTCACTTTCTATATACCAATATATTGAGACATCGAACAATTTTTAAGAGTGTGATTTACTTTCTTGGACAGTATTTACATTAACTCTGCAGTTAAATGCTTTCCTTCCCATTTCAGGTACAACTTTTAAGATGTGCAGGTCCTCCGTTTTATAAAACTTTTTTTCAACAACTTAAAATATCATTCTTTCTAAAACTTCTCTGATCCCTAATCCAGATCCATACCAATGGCAGTCACAACCAATTCTAGCCAGGGGAAATGACCTCAAACATCTTTTAAGGAGACAGTACAGGCTAGTTTCATTACACAAGGAGCTACATGACTCCAGAAAGCACTGTGTGCAGCCTCAAGATCATCCCCCAAAACAACATTTGACTCATAGCTTGGAAAAAATTGGTCAGCTCTGATCAATGCAGTTATGCAACACAAAGGATAATATGATGTGTCAATCATTACATTTAAACAACTATGAGTCAACTGACCTTACAATTTAAAAGAAATAAATAGCTGAAACTCAAGTCCCCGATCTTGCACTGCAATCAACACAGGCTACAGCTTCATAGTTACTCTGCAAGAACAGGAGGCCATATATACAAACTCCCCCAGGCAAACGCCCATCCCTAATGCCTAAATTGCAATTATCAGTATTTCTGCTGACAGACTCTATACCTATTTGGAAAAGATACAAAGCTACGCTTCTCTTTCATTTTCAGTATTGCAGATGACAAAGAACTTAGGACAATGTTTTCGCTATTACTCATACTACACTTCCGTGAGAGTAAGTTTCCCCGTATTTTCAGAACAATTTAAAAATCAATGCAATACAGTGTAAAATTGCTATAAATTTTCATCTGTGACCATTATTTGGAAGACAGCATGAATAATGGAACGTGGAATGCAATGCACTACAAATGGCTTCAGTCTTACATTCTGCAGGGTCATAACTCGTATAAACCGCCTAAATATAAAACTGCTCAGAGAAGCAAGCCATCAGTTAGCACCTAAGTGTTGCATAAACCAAAAAAGGGCAGAATTCTTGCCAGCACAACAGGATGAACTATTTTTCTCTGCAAAAGACAAAATGCAGTAAACAAGATGCTTATTTTTGTGATCTCATAAAAAAAAAACCAAAACAGCCAAACAGCTTAAGATATATTGCATTCTGTTTACCTATCTCAGGAGATGACGCATGATCAAATATTTCCCTAGCTATCACTAGCTATATCCTACCACGTTCAGAAGGGTACATCAAAATGAAGACGTCTTCGGTTAAGACATTGCTATGCAACAGCAAATTTCACACATCTGTGGCAGTGACTGCAATGCAAGCTTCAACCTGCAACACAAGAAGTTAGAAGACATGTATGATTATAGTGCTTCAGGATTTCCGTAGCCAAGATTTATCTCCAGCGGGGCAAAAAGGAGAAAAGTTCTCTTTTCTGTTGAAACAGATACGTATTTCCACGGAAGGCGGGGGGGGGGGGGGGGTTTTTTTTTTGTTTCTTTTCTTTTAAGAGTCGGTAGCCAGAGAAGTTTTGTACTTTGATCTCAAATCACGGCAGCATTTTATCCCTGTACGCAGGCACGAAAGCCAACTCACTTTCTCAGCTGCTGGATACTACCCTGCGTGACGTCAAAAGCCGCCCAACGCCGACACCAAATGCAGAACGCGACTCGTTTTCTACTAGCAGAGAGCGAGTAACGGTGCTACAGGAAGACTCTGGATGTTTCCCGCAGGCTGGAGCGGGCTGGGCGATCGCCGCGGCCACGGGCGCTGCCTGACGCGCCCTTAAAGCGCCCCAGCCGCCGGCGGCGCGCCCGCCGATCCCGAGGGCTGTCCCACCCGCTCCGGCTGCCCCTTTGAGCGGGACACCGCCCGCCTTCG
>NW_010973123.1:4806253-4932281 GCF_000737465.1 Haliaeetus leucocephalus | reverse complement strand
GGGGACGGGGGTCCGGGTCCCGAGCGAGGCTCGGAGGGAGGCTGCGGTCCGAGCTCACCGCCCTCGGGCTGTGAAGAGGCTGAGCGAGAAGCTGACGACGGCAGAGAAACGCAGGAGGATGACCGCGAAGTGTGACGAACGGTGGCGTGATGCTTTCGTCCTCCCGGTGCGCCTGGAGGACGGCGCCGGAGGAGAGCAGAGCTGGGTGCGGGAGGGTGCCGTTAGCTCAGGTGCTCGCTCCTGCGGCTGTACGTATTCTGGTTTGGGAACGAGTCAGCGCAAAAAAAAATACAGCAGCTTTAAAACACAACCACCGTTGTGTTACATCACTATTTCAAAATCGAGAATGAAAAAACCTGAGTATGCTCTGGGGCGAATCGCTGTGTTTGCTGAGAAGAGGTCTTCGTGACGGAGTATCTCTCCTTCCTTGCGGAGCGGTTAAGAGAGTTGGCTGCGCCTCGCTATTCCTTATCCGTGATCTTCGGAGATCTGCAGAAGCCTCTGCTTGATCTCTGAGGGCACGAAAAGAACGAGATCAGCGAGCGGGAAGGAACTGGATCCGCCAGGGAGAAGCAGGAACAAACTGTTCTTCATACTCCAATTACCTGTCATTAACTTCTGACCCAAGGGAACTCCTTTTCCGAGGGTAACCCGGCCGGGGTGGCGGCAGCAGTGTCCACACCAGTCCGGCCACTGGTCCTCCTGGTTCAGGGCGAGGGGCAGGCTGGCGGGTCTTTGCTGTACCCCTCCGGCAAAAACAAACGCAGTTTTCTGAATTCTGCCTTCTGGTTACATTCTCGGTGTCAGAGCATACATGAGTTACGTTAAAACGTTTTTTTCACTGAACACGCATCTCTAGTGGAGCAACTAAAGATAAGTTTACACGCTAGATACGTTTTTTTAGCTTTTTTTCCTAGGATTTTAGTTAGTACTGGGAGGAAAATTCTTTGCAATTTATGTAAGTGGACTGGGTTGGGAATCCAAATGCAGTTTCCTTATTTAGCAGCCTCTCTATAGTAGTTCTGCAATCCACCTTTATGTAGGTCAGGAAGTAAAAAAGGCCAGGCAGGACCAGGCATACGTCACAGCAAGTGATTTCGCAAATGATGGGGAAGAAACGTGCTGTGTTCGGTGACATTTTGCCCTGTAATGGAAAGCATTTTAAAAAAAACAAACGGGATGTCTCAGTCCAGCCATTGAACATTCCTTTGTGTATTTAAGTAGGTAAGATTCTGCAGGACTTCTCAGGATTTGTGGCTGTAAATTTATGGGTAAAGATCCAAACCAGAAATATTAAATTCATACACAGAGAAAATGAGATAGCTGCGTAGCTGACAAAGGCTAAATGATGCAGCACTTTGCAGGGTAGCAAATACACAGGTTTGTTGTTTAAAGGAGAGATGGGAGTGATTTGCCTTTTTCCATTCTGCGTGTAAGAATGGAAGGTTAGCAGTAGCTGTTACAGATAGCATAGCAAATGGAGGAAAACATTTCATTCATTATCTTCTAAACTTCCTTTTCCCCTTATTTGTGAGAGCACCAGAGTAGCAACTGCGAATAATTACGCTGTGAAGTGGATTTTAAATACTGTCATTCATTGTGCAATGTGTCCTCTGACCAGCATGTGGGGATATGTCCATGTACTTGAAGAGAACATTATATGTCCAGTACAATTTTTACATGGAAAAGTATTTTGGTCTAACTGGCCTAATGCATTAAATAAGAAATATACAAAGCATAGAAAAACATACGATGTTGCACAAATCTCAACTTCCTTCTGTATCAGACATAGCTATTTCATTTTAAAAGAATTATTTTAGTCCTAAAATCAGATTATTGTAAGTTAAATAATTCAAATGTGTCTTCAAATAAAGTATAAGCCATATGTTTATTCCACTTACTACCTATTTTAGCAAATTTTCTTTCCTGTGCCAGACAAGCCACATCCTGCCTGTCTTAATGCCTTGAGAAAGCCCCTTCCTTCATGGGGCTAAAGATACGCAGGCAGCGGGGGGAAGGGAGTACCTACTCTGGTGCCACATCGCTGCTTGGACTCCCTGCCGCTCCGTACAACCAATTCTGCATCCACTGGCATTAAATCTGCCAAAATGGGGTTCTGTAGTTGCAGTGGTCAAGAGAACTGTGGGTGAGCATGCTTTGCACCTCAAAATTCCCAATGTCCATTCTAGTACTTGCAAAAAACCCCAGTATTTTGCAGCGATGCAAAATCCAGTGAAAACAAGAAATGTAAATCTGGTTAACTTCAGGGAAGGGATTTATTCCTTCTAAGTACCTTAGCACACAGGGTTTTCTATTACAATTGCACAGTCTTCTTGTTGATGGCCGTAACAAGCAGGAAACTATTTTCAGTTGCCCTGCCATTATTAAAATAGCAATGCTTGGCTACTGCCTGGTGATTGCTGTCAGCACAATTGTGTTTTTTAAATTGTACCCCAGTTAATCACCCATTCAGATAATACAAAAATGAAAAAAATCATATATAGTGTTAACTAACGTATACTTTATGCTTTATTACTGGAAAACAACCTTCAGTGAAGACACGTGTTTTTGAGGGCTACAGTGTTAGGGCACAAAACTTTCTGTATAGCTAATAACAGAGATGGACTCTGCTCTCTGCCTCCATTTTCTCCTGGCAACAGTCAGTACATACTTTATAAACATTAATTCCTCATTTCAAACCCCTTTGTTTTAGACTTTGATGCGTCACAGACTATGGAAAAAAGAAATGGGTGTCCAGAACAGCTGATAACATGAAATTAGAGATGTCAGCATTTTGCTGTGAGAAATTACTAACCTTTGTGTGAAGCCTTTGTGTAGAATATTCTTGATTAAGACAAAGGAAAGGCTTTAGAATGCAAATAGCCGTACAAACAAGGTACGGTTAGACCCTTTTATGCCATTTCAGTTTTACATTTTATCCTTCAATTCTTCACAGTATCAATATTTGGATGATAGTAATTAATGGAAGTGCCTATGTAGACAGACAGACGTAACTCACCCATACACATAGAGTACATGCTTTATATGCTCTGCTACTTCACAGCTGAGCATGTTTTAGTTCTCTGTCTGCCCACCCTGCTCACTGTAATGATTCTGGTCAGCTCAAGTGCAAATGTGCATACCAGTAAGACCAATTATTTATTAACTGATGGCTACACGGTGAAAAAAAAGCACAGTTTTTCACCTGTTTGTGAAGGGAAATCACTATATAAATACTATAATCGACAATATTGCAACTTCTGTGTCTAACTCGGGGCACCTAACTAAGGGAGCTGTTTAAGGATTAGCCAAGGAGTCATACCTTCAAATAACATATGCAAAACCAAAAACCTGCAACACCCCATTCCCCTCATCCTTTCAGGCCACAAAATAACAGCTGAAATAGCCAGAAGAATGCTATTCATGGGATGACAGATGTAAAGAAAATGGAAAAGCAGTGAAGGACAAGGATGAACCCTGGACAAGAAGACTATAATGAAGGAAACAAGCCGACCTTTGCATTAGCTATGAAGCTTTTGTGCTCACAAACTCCTGCGTGGATCCAATATCCCCAAGCCACACAAATTTCAGCTGGCACTCAGAGTGACTACCCCATATCCTGGCAGTATGGCAGAAGCCACACGAGTGCCCAGGCACCTGCAGGTTGGGCTAAAGATGCTGAACATTTTCGAGCATCCTACACAGGGGTTTGGGAGCGCAGCCCCTTCCCACATGTGGCACGTTCTCTTCCTATTGCAGTCATGTTTCACACTATTACGTGAATTTTTTCTGTTATAAATAGATCAGCAGGCCAGGTGCTAACTGAACCCCAGGAAATTCCCATGTAATCTTTTGGGGTTTTTGGCTTAAGTGTTGGATGCTGAGAAACCAGTTCCCATGTCGTTAAACTGGGCTTTTGGTCAGGCCAAAACCGATCTTTGATTTTTAAGGTGCAATCCTGCAGGAACACACGATCAATAATTGAGCCAGTTGTGCCCTGCAGAGACCAATTTGAGAACACGCTGAACCTCAGCTTATAAAATAGCAGCTCCAAGTGGTGCCACATGCTGCTGATTCTGACATGACACTGTGTCTTTCCATGGCAGGATGATGAAGCACCCTAAAATTAGCCTTCTTACTATTTCGTAAAGAGCAGACAGAAAGGTAGCAGCCTGCACTGAGGAGAACAAAGAGGCACAGGAGAAGACCAGAACTGAGGCTCACACACAGGCTGGTCACAACACTTCATGGTGAGCACTCTTGGCTTCTTTGCAAATTTCCCTGTTGGATTGTTTAGTGTCCTTTCTTATTCCAAGCACAGGGTGACCTGATTGTGAAAGAAGAAAGGTGCTTGTGTAAACAGAAGCAGGGTGGAGGGATCTGTTCTCTCAGGGGGCTTGGGAGACAGCAGAGGGGAAAACTCACTGTGAAAAGGACATGGATGGTCTCTTTACTTAGAGGTGTGGTGGGAGCTGGCATCTAATTCACAGAATTAAGTTTGTTGTTACTGGAATAGAACTGGGAATGGGAGTAAAAATTGTGCTGGTATGGAAACCAGAAATACCACGATAAAGCCCCCCCTCTGTTGAGCCAGACTGAATTTTCCCTGATACTCAGCTCTCTCTCCACCCCATTTCCTGAGTGATAAAGTCCTTGGCTTTACAAGGAGTAAGATTTGAGAGAAAAAAACTTGCAGGCAGTAGGAAGATAGGCATGGATGTGTTTGGATATGGGAACAGAAATAGTGAAGGAAAAAGTCCTAGACCAGAAAAACGCTTGCAGATGAGGAGGAAAAAGAAACTGTAAGGAAACACTTGAATATCAGAGGGTATAATAGGCATGACATGAAATGGATGTTAGGGCTGATTGCTTGGAGAGAAGATGACACAGCATGCATCTCTAGGAAGCAGAGGACTCTGCCATCAGCTAGGTGTAGCAGCCTGTGGCCCTGTGCCTAAACTATTGTCAGGACATGCTGTTTTCTCTATTCCTATGGTGGGACTCTGCGAAGAATAGCTGGGAAGAAAATAACTCTGAGGCATAAACTGTGACCAGTATGTTCGAACTACATCCAGCTGTTTCTGCTATTAGTTAACACTCAGAAATATGGGACTATTTTCCAACAAAGATATTTCTGTTTAGTAAAGATGATTGGACAGTACTCTGCAGCTTTTGTGATTTAATTCACGATAAGACTCAGGATTTCACATGTATCACTGAAACCCAGAGGGGCATGATACTGTGGGATCTATTTTGGTGCAGTTAGCAACTGATAGATATTTAGTATAGCATGGACTGAAATGTGGTGTCAAAGTGGTAAATGAATCTGTGTCATTTGTATCAACTACAGTACAGGACACCTCTGTTCAAAAAGTGGATTAAATATTCACAGTGGATGAAGACTCCTGGACAGATGGAAAATTAGATTTCTCTTGCAGAGGTTGCTAAGGAGCTCCACAGAAATTGCATGTGAGCAGTCAGAGCTTGGAGTCCTTGGAGGACTGTAACTCTGAATTTCCTATGATCTAAGTCTCAGCATTAGAATAAAAGATTTTGAAAAAAAAAAAAATTTGGAGACAACAGGAAAGTAAGCTGTATGAGATAAGCAATAAAATCCTCATAACTGTGTGAAAAATGGAATCACTGCTGCTACCTACACACAATTTGTATGTAGAGAAACCTATTGACTCCTCATGTTCCCAGAGAACTCCTATGCCAATACTTACTAAGCTCCCATTTAGGAAAGAAAAATTGCCACAAACTTGTAATCTTTTGTTTCTGTTTACTGACACTGGAGTGCAAAATGCTGGCAATCTTATTGTTGATTTTTTAATATGAGTCACTTAGAGGCTCGTATTTCTCTCCAGAAAATCTTGGGACAATGTTTTGGGGATAATGTTTCTTTGTTTATTTGGTCTACCAGCATACAAGAAACTGTTTCAATTTAGAACTTGGGGCTTGTAAAGGGGAGGCCAAAGCAACTATATATCATTTGGAAGCAGAAACAGTAGAGCAGCCATGTGTGCCAAACCTCCATTGCATTTAGCTGGCTTTTTTTTTTCTTGGATAGGGAGGGAGGTAGCAGTGATTCATCATTTATGTCTGATTGATGAAGGCTTTCTTGTCATTAATGTCAGCAAGCCACTAGGACACCACTAAATATGATCACTGATCCCAATCAGAAACGATCATTGGGGGGGATACTGGATAGTCCCCACTTAACACACATATATTTACTTTCATAAAAGAAGAATACAGGGCTATTTCCAGCTTCTGGGCAGGGTTCTAGAGCAGCAAAATTACTCTTAAACATACATAGACATAAATTTGAGAGTAGTCGTAGGGCTTGGATCCCTTGAGATTCAAGAGAGGTTGTTCCTGACACTGTCTCAGAAAAAGACACAGCATTTCCACCGCATCCAACTGAGACATAGCAGCTTCTGTTCACCCCATGACCCCGTGGAAACATCCAAACCCAGACAGCTTAGCAGGAGGAAGGTCAGCTTGAAACTCCAATTTCATCAGAAAACACTTCCACAAACATTTTTTAGTCAGGAGACTTGTAAAAAAATATTGTGCCTAATGTGATAAAACTTTTGCAAATACAAACAATTCAATACAACAACATTGTATGCTTACAAGCTTGTAGCAAACTCAGCCAGGCAAAATGGCTCTTGAACAGACAGTATAAATATTACAAATTAAATTCCTTTAACTTTTTTTTTAATAAAATGTAAGAAAATAATGCTTATTTGGCCTTATGGCCAAGTGGTTATTTGTAATAAACAGCATTAGGATTAAAAATCACTTTTCCTGAGAGGCAAATGACATGTGATCTTTATAATTTTTCCTGACCTCTGGTTCAAGTTTGAGCCTCTAAATAGCTCATCACCATTATAAACCAATTTGTTTTATCTTCTGAGTTTATAATAACCATAAGCATTAAAATAGTCTGTTCATAACTATAATAATCCCTACTGGATTCTCTGCAGAATTATAATAGACATGAACCTAGGAGTGTTTCGTTTATAACCATTACAAATAGTAAAAATTTCCAGTGACTTGTATCAGCAAAGATCCCTTAAGAATCTAGTATTTGGGATTACAGTGTGCACATTTTCAAGTCAAATTTATGAAAATCGTTATCTTTTGGCTAAGATTTAGTTTAGAATAGTTAATAGCAATACATACAATTTTAAAGTCTTCACTTTAAAAGTTTTTACACCATTAGTTTTACAGCTAATTTTGACAGGATACAGAACTCACTATTTGCCCAAGTAACAACAAAACAGATACTGTTATTATATTAATTTTCCTTATGTTTTCTAGCAAAACCACAGCAACTCAAAAGAAATACCATTTGACAAGTAGAATTAAAATGTTTTTTAAAATATAATTTAGATCTACATATTTTGAAGTGAGATTTAAAAGCTCAAGAATTACCAAATAAATTTATGTTTACAGCTATATTTCAGGAAACTTATACATTTTTAAATATTTGAGAAATTAAAGATTCAAATACCATGCTTGCCTCTGCCATAATTTCTTTGGACATATAGTGATCAACATAAAAAGAAGAAAACAGGAAACTAGTAATATATTCATTGCCACATATTTTCTGACATAAACACCTGGCTGCATCAAATCCTGCATCTCAGGCTCTAGACTAGAGAGATCTTCACACTTCTGCAAAAGAACCAAAGGTTTTCTTTTGCACCACATAAATAGAGAACAGGTATTTCGGGTTTAGGAAGCATACATTATGTAGTTTCTTTCCTAATTTTTTCAAAACCAGGAAAGGAAACAATACTGCTTGGAGACTGTTATCCCTCCTTAATAGTTTCAATAATACAATCAAAAGGAGCTCATGGGAGCGCAGAGAAAGAAGCTATATCTGCGACGTGGAGACTGGTTTTAGAGGCCTCATTCTTGGGAATCAAATTATTCATTGGTTCTTGGATTTTAAACTTTATTATCTTGACTAAAGCTGGGAAAACTCTGGAAGTTCTTCCCATTGAGTTCTTTCTCTTGGCCCTCCCTGGCCAATAAGTCAAAGCTGTCATTTTCTCTGCTTTCCCTTCCTCTAGGTCAAACTCTCAGATGGGCAAATTGTTTCTCAATCGAAGTCAGTGGAACTAATGCCAATCTAAACTAGCTGAGTCTTGATGGGTTTATATCACAGCTCAAAACCTCACAACTGAGTATGTCAAGTATGAAAAAATACATGTTTATACTCGTTTCATGCAGTGCAGTCAGCAAACTGAAATGCATTTCACATAAACTCTATCCATCACAGCACGATACCAGCAGTTCTGGTTCCCCTTCCTGCTCCAGCCCCCACTTAAACTTCTTTGTTCACTCAAACACCTTAAATCCTATTCAACAGCTCAATGCACAACAAAACAAATCCGCCCTATACAGATGGAAGAGTTTTCATATATGATACGCATAGGTTATAAACATTAAGGTTGAGACTTTCTAAACTATGTCTCTTCAAAATATGTACTTCAATTTTCAAAAAATGGTGAGTAAAGATTTAGGTGTCTGCGTCTAGTTGTTCAAATGTCAAAATCGTGGCTAGTATGAAGTCATATAAACACCCCAAATGAGAATATACAACTGGTGATCTACACAGTTAATCCCTTAGCTTTTCAACAAATAGGCAAGAAAATCAAAAGTATATCTTTTTAAGTATTTAATGAAAACACAGGCTTGGTCTTCATATTCTGTCTTTGAATCTCCAAACTAGTACATATTTCTTCATAAGAGAGATGTTCTCTTGATTTGCTGTGTTGTCCTGATTTAACATTAAGCATTAAAGCTTAAAGAGCATTATGTCTAAATTTAAGAGCATTATGTCTAAAATTTAGTTCAAATATAGAGTTTCCACAGCCCGACACCACAAATTAAGCATGTCAAAAAGGTTTTGTTGTGCCTTAAAAGGCCTTTACTAATCAGATTAAATGAAAAATACTTACCATAATATTTGCATTTTCTTTCTAAGTGTCACAGTTCGGAGTCTTCCAATATCCTTCCTTTTCTAAAGCAAAAAGAACGGAGACGTTTAAAAAAGCATTTTCAAAGGCACCCTAGGCAGAAAGAAAATTCCTTTTTATAACTCGAGTGATAGCACATGGCATTACTATATGTCACTGATGTACCAGTTGGTCTAAACTTGGCTTGTAATATGCATGGTTTGTTCAGATCAGAATATATTTTAAATCCTGTGATGTATCTTTTGACTCCTTCCATTGAGTAAATTAATATTTTGACTGTTTGGAAATTAGATGGTTCTGGAGACTGACAATTGCATAAGCAGAACCACTGGCTTAAATGTGGCCTGGGAAAGTAGTCATAAACATTTTTGATTACTAGGTGATTTATTGGAAATTAACTGGAGGTCTTATTTAGTTTCCTATTAGAAAAGGTATATCCTCCTCTCTTTCTCTTTCTTCCTCTCTCTTTCTCTGTCTTATATACTTGTGAAAAAGTCATGTTTTGTGTAGTTAACAATTTGCTTGGCTAGTCAGAATGGCCAGTACCTCCTGCTATTGTTGCTCTGAGGTAATTTTCCAGGTCATGATCCTTACTTTGGTAAGTGAGCTTACATTATCTGAATATCACTTGTTCTTTAGCTAGACAGAGTGATTCTGATAATGCTGGTGTTTAATAAGCTCATACTATCAAATTACTTCAATTCTCATCTCTGTCCCTTCTGAAAGTTTGCTTGTGTTTTGACAAAAAACCCTCTTATTTTAATATTAATTCTGTCAGTAAAGTTGCATCCTAAACCCCCAGGTTTTCTGAAGCTTCATCAGTATCTATAGATACAATTTTTGCAGTGCATCTTCATATACATTTTTACAAATTACATTATAATGCAAGTCAGTTTAATATTACAATGAAAAAGGCAACATTTAAAGTGGGAAGGTGACTCAGTGGCCTGAGGGAAGGCGTTCCAGACAGATGAGGCAGCATAAGGCAAAGAGTGCCAGAATCATCGGGAGGGGCTGGTAAACTGATCTCAAATGTGCAGAATAAGGTGACACACTAAAGTGCTGGTAAAACAGTAACTATTTCTCAAATCAGTCACCTAATGAGATTCAGAGTTTGGGAACAATATCCTAATTATGTTTTCATTACAAAATGGCACTGTTTTAATACAAAGGAGGAAATTTTTAAAAGCCATAGAACTTCTGCAGAAGTTGGTTTTTTCCCTTGTCTGTACAATCAGAGAGCTGGGCAGCGTCAATGCTTTCTGAACGCTATGCACAAGGAGTCAAATAAGAGCAGGTAGCATTCATTCTCCTAGCTATAACCAGACAACACGATTCCCCTTACCCCACAGGCCATTACTACATTTTATTTGTTGGCACAAACGCTGCCATGCTTTTCTGCTGCCCCCATGTGTCGAGATGATAGTTTCCATGTAAGTATGGATATAATCTCTCTTCCCCAGCTGTGGCCCTTCAGACTGACCATTTCTGAGTTCATCCTGTTGAACCACTATAATATACTATACACAGTCTCTCCCTTCCACGGAGTTTGCTTCTGTCATATTTTAGCGAACTGTTATTGAACTATGCTCTCCTGCTACCTAATCTATGCATGTCAAGTTCTCATCTTTAGTTACTTCCTCTAGTCACCTCACTGAACAGTCATGTTGCTGTCCTCCAAACTGTTTAACCCAGGCCTATCTAGCTGAGGTGATCCAATGACCGCAAGTTCAGAGATGAGCTGACTGCCCTGCACACTGCTGATAAACCACTGAAACTCTCTTCTGAGTGTGGTTGGAAAGCACGAGGTCTCAAGAAATTACTTTAAAAATGCAGACTATCCATTAATGCCCTCTCCTTATTCTCTTGTAGCAACAATCCTTTAAGACATTCTAATTAGGGGTGTATCTTATGAAGCATAATTTTGGCAACTAAGTTATTGAATGTTTCGTCCTATTAAACACCTGACAAGAGCTGATATTCTCTACAGTTCTAGTTGTCTATAACAGGCACAAAAGCCTCTGATGCTCAAAACACCAGCCATTCATTCTGGTTTTGATTACTCTAAAATCCTAAAGGTCCTGATCTGCGCTACCATTAGGCTGAGCTACCTCAGGGTCCTGCCAGCTGCCTGGCTTTTTGTGTTTGATTTGCTGTAGGCCTCAGGGCCTCTAATATAAAACAAAGAAATATGCTGGAAAGCCACTATACCTAATTAGAAAAAGGATACTGAAGATACCTATGTTCTATATAAATGGTATATATGTTCTTAGTTCAGGCAGAAGGCAAGAACCTCTGAGTATATTTTCCTCATTAGCGTGCAACTCGCATTAATCAGGTTTCCACAAATAATAGCCACACTTATTTTGTTCTTTTACGTTAAAAGCACTTACAGATGGACTCTCAGTGAAGTCTCTCAGTTCTTTAAGGATTTTGGAATTTCTTTGTAAGTAGCCTGGATGACATTCTGCTCTCTGTTCTAGATGTGCAATGCCATTTAAGTGATAAGAATAAGGACTACACTGTAAATCTCTGTTTGACGAATGTGTAATTGGAAATAAGAGACTCTGTGGTTACAAAATACGCCTCACTAGGCTGACTCTTAATCCACTTTTAAAAATACAGTCCATAATGTGTTGTTGTGTTAATCTCAACCCCACATCAAAAGCATTCATGTATATGACCCTGTCTCTGGACAGCAGTAAGCGGTTAACAAAGGCAGACAGTGTAGATGTCAGGTCTGCTTAATATCAACCACAGAAATAGCTACCATGAGAAAAAAAAAATTAACTTTTATTACAATACAAATAAAAGGAGAAAAAGTTTGAATATTCAAAATATAAAGTATATAATATGGCTTTCACTTTAGTAATGCTCCTGTATTTCTTTTTCCTTTAGATTTAGGTAACAAGATACCACCACTTTTTGTACCATTCCCTCATACACTCTGTTTAGTTGGTATTAATCATGGCTATAAACATCCTTTTTAGATGTTTTGGAGATGCATGTTCTGAAGAAAAGGTAAAGAAGCCAATTGAAATGGATAGATCTGTAGCTGCTAGGGTCTAGTCCTGTTTTATCTGAAGAACAAATCAGACAAGCCATGAAAAAGGGGAGAGCAAAACCCAGAAAAGAACAGCAAAAGTGCAAACACAGTGTTTGGCCTAGTGCCCTCTCTTACATATAATCTGAGGAAAACAAGTCCATCGTTGTTATCAGCTACAGCAAGATCTGGCAAACCTCTACCAGCATCAGACTGAGTCAGTGCCAACCAGTGCTCTCTTAGTTGGAGACCTGAAAAAAACATAGCAAAATTAGTCTCGTCTGCTAAGCCGGGTTCTTCTTAAAAACAAGAGAAGGAAAGACATGAAAGACAAAAAATAAAGTGAGGAAATAAAAGAAGACAGGGAAGGAGAGGGCCATAGTAGGAATGCAAATCTCACATATCACAGAGTGTCCCAAATTAGGTGAAGACAGTAGAACTCGCATTATCAGATCCCCATTTATGGTCTCTTTTGGACTAGTCATGCCTCGCAATCAGGACAGTGAAATCCTACAGTGTCAGAATGGATCGTGTAGTCTCTGACGATGCTGGGAGTAGTAACCCTGACTGTAAGTCTCACACCTTTCAGTCAAGCTGTTTTTTTGGCATCAATGTCAAATCAAACTTCCTCCTGCTTCACTTGCCCAAAGAAAGTCATGAATGGAACAACACATCCCCTTGATATTTTGTTCAGTAATCAAACCCAGTTTCTGGGTTATTAATTTTAATCCATTGATTTCTGATGTTATGTTTCTGTTGATTACCAGACATAGTCTCCACCAAGTAATTGGATTTTATAGATAGGAGTCCTCATTAGTATTATCTCCATTTTTCCTGTATTTGATTTTTTAATCATTTTTAAAACCAATCTTATATAAGAGGTTGCATCAAACTTTTGCTTCTTTGGGCAACTGCCAGTCTCTATATATCAATATTTGTTGTGTGCTCTACAAATCATTGAAGTCTAGTAGTGCTGACCCCAGAAAGAAGGCTGATGTGAGCCAAACCCTGCACCCAGAGATAGTGGTAACTTCAAGGAGATCCTACTCAACCACATAAGCACTTCCAGGTAGAGCTCATGCACTTTATATTTGAGGAAACGATCCACTTTAAAATTTGAATACTAGCAAATTAAAGAACCCAGCTGCTTCTACAATGTTGTTTAGATATCCCGACTTAAAAAAAAGAATTTCCCTTACAAAAGGAATAATGTAGGAGGACCTAATAAAATACTAACTACACAGGGAACATAAAAATGGTTGTGAACAGACACTTTTTGCTAACTCTTTTGTGTTACAGGCATCTTTGCAAGTTGACCAAGTTCTTTGAAAGGCTAATATTATACAAGATAGTATTGTACAATGGATAATACTGCACAACAAAAAAAAGATCATCATTTAAAGTAAGGACACAGTGTCCTCCATGTTTTTTAGGCAGGGAATCCACCTTAAAGAATCTGACACTTTTACAATTGAGTAGAAATTTTTTACAAAAAAGGGAGTCTACAAATCCCCTTTTTACAATTGCCACCCATAACACCAATGATTTCATGTTCTGGGGGTTATCTCTGTGTTTTATAGAAACCTTTATAACATTTTTCAGCTGTACCATTTCTACTGCAACAAAGTAAAATACTGGTATATTTTTACCTGTTGATTCATTTTGAAAAGCAAATAGATGGAACATTAGATGAAACTGGATGAGGATAGCACAAGAGATTGTGGCTCTGTGTGGATGACTGGAAGACTGTGGTTACAACTAACTTTTTGGAGAAGTCCGACTGCTCTCCTATTGATGTTAGTGACAGAACAACCACTGATTTCATTGGAAACAGCATCAGGCCCTATAAATTACTAGTACATTTTACCTAAATAATTAATGAGACTGAAAAATTGTGTAGTAACACTCAGGCAATCCTCACATGAGCGCTGCCCTGTTAAATGATAAAGCCTGTTTGGGGCTGGGTGAAAAAGGAATAGGCCCTAAAGGAATGTTACAACATTATTATTTGTGCCTTCTACAGAGAAGAGCTACCATTTCTTTCATCCTTCCAATATGTCTCCACTTGGGAAATTAGAATCTGCGTTAGAAACACACAGTACCTAGCAGGCTCATGCTAAGAGATGCACTGCATAATGATATGAATAGAAAATATCCAACTCTTATTATCTTACACAAGGTTTGCAAATCACTATTGAACTAGCTTTACCAGAAACATCCGGAAAATTGCTATTAACACTTTTCTTACCAAAAGAATAATGGCCTTAAGATAATTCATTAAAGTCTATAATCTAAAAGATAAATAGGGCTTGCCACTGCTGTTCAAATTACTGGACCTTTAAATGTAATACCTCAAGCAGCAACTAGTCACTGATGCTTCAGGAAAAGACATCATTGCTGTTGTCCAAAACTGCACAGGTAGGGAGCAATCCACTGCCCTTGGAATAAGCTAGTATAACTAGACTAGTATAACAAAAGACAAAGTGGGTATTTTGTGAGTCAACATTCATATTTGACCAGCAAAACAGTTACAGGTCTGCTAAGCTTCTCTCCTGAAGTTACTCCTTCAGCCCATTGGAGAAAACTTGTCTAACACACTATTTCATACTCCACATTAGAAAGAAATTAGTTTAGTCTTGGGATGAGCGAGACCAGTGGTTGGTGGGATGCAAACCAAAAGTGGGTAGTAACCCTGTGCTCCACTGGGCTCCAGAGAGATCTGCAAAATCACTACCCCACTAGAATTTGACTGCAAAGAGCCTTAAGGAGGCTTTCAAAGAAATGGAACATTTAGTATTTTGGCTCCAGAATTTTCAATGGGAATTTAAAAAAATCACTATCTAAACCCCTATCAGAAATCTAGGACCAATTACAAAGATAACATTAATATTTCTGACAGTAATTCAGAATTGCATTACAATCACAGGCAAAAACCTGGTCTTGTAGAAAATCTTGTTTAGACATGGTGAGATTTTTTCCTCCTTTTCCAGTTTTCCCTATCTCTCCATGTTTCTGTTTGTGAGGTAGCTGTATAAACACCATCTTCCTGCTCTGTATAATTGAAGGTCACATGTGGTAGTCACAAGAACACAATGATTATTGCTGCTATTGCACATATTTATGCGCAAGAACAGAGTCTGCTGTTGTATTGTATATTGGGTATTTCCCCATCATCGCTCAGAAAAAATCCAGTAAAACTGGTATGCAAAAGGTGTTTTTTTCTCGAAACTTTTTCTTATATATGAAAATTGAAGATACAAGTGTAAATATTAGTATGATATCACTGTTTCTTTTGAATGTCTTTTCTTTTATAGACTGGGCTTTAAGAAAGTCCATGGAAACTTGTAATTATGTCTTGTAGGTGGTATTTGATTTTCAAAAGCAGGTACTGTGTTCCTCTAAATCAAGAGCAAATTTCTATTGTATTGTATAGCACCGTCATCAGCTTAATGGCACATACACTTTAGTGAACCCATTTGTGACAGCATGGTAAGAAGTTATTATGACATATCTGATACCAGCTTTTCTTGCTATCAGTTGGAGCCCTTTGGACGACAGCCCCTTTGTCAGTCTCGGAGAGACAGTAGGACATGAGTTTGCTGACAAAAAAACCCACTGATTTGTCATTTCTACCATTTGTGTATCAAGATCTTCATTTGTACATTCCCAACTGTAATTCTCAGAATATGCAGACCTTCTACACAGTAATACATAGTCTAGTTGTACTTAGGTGTCCTTTTAGAGCAAGGAAATTGCCCACTGTTGCTTGAATGACAGTCTACCTGCCTTTTGCAATGTAGAAGGAGTGCTAGACCATCATTTTCTTTTTTTGTTTGGTAATTTTTTGCCGATGTGATATATAGAATATATCAAGTCTGTCTGGATCTGCCTCAGCACTCTTGCCTGTCCCTTGCAGAGGCAGACATGGCAACAGCAATCTGTATTTGCCCATCAGCCAACACTTCTAGCACAGAATCACAATCTGCGACATGCACATCATTGCCCATATCTTTAATCATACTGCAAACTCCTTTTATTGGTTTAAAAATTGAGCCAAGAGATTGATGAGCTGTAAAACAGAAAATTCTTCTCCTCTAGACACTGGCGGTATTTTCTAACACCCCAGAATAAACACACTGAGCACTGTTATGTTCTTCTGAAATAATGACAGAACAAAGGCAAGAGGGCATGAACGAGCTTTCATTACCAGAGACATTGCCATGGGAGGAAGTATCACAAGCTACTCTTGTAGGCAAAGACACCCAAATATATCCAGATCCTTTCAGATGATAGATGCTTATCTGAAACATAGGACAGGCTGTGAGGACCAGCAGCAGATCTGGTTATACAGGGGAGGGAACACTCTTTTCATGCTGGCAGGGATTGCTGACAGTGACTGATCAGCTCCTGAAGGAAGCATAATTGGGGCACGCTCTGTGACTTGTGCTTCTTAGGTCCCTTTGTGACTTCAACATCTTTTTCTGATTCTGCACATGTTTCTTGACTGCTGTGTCCACAGTACGCAATTAAATCATTGATAAATTTACATTTTCTCTAAAAATTCAGATCAAGTTATAATGGTTGAATGAGTTAGGAAGCATCACCTGAGCTACAGTACCATTTTACATACTTGTCCTTAAAGAGTAACAGCAGAAACTCTCACTACTTTGATCTCCCCAGCTGCTGTGTGTAAACCAACTGGAGCTGATCTGAAAGGGGATTGGTCTAGTCCAGTTGAGCTTAATTAAAATCAGAGTCACTTCACAAACCAGCTGTTAAAACATGTTGCCAGCAAGTTTGTCTTTGTGCAGCTGATGCCCTCTTTCCTGTGAGTTGCACTGCTAATGTTCAGCTTGGTCCAGGTTTTTTTCTTTCTTGGACTGCCTGGGGCTCAGTCTGGCTCCATGTGTATTGCCACTCAGCTGGCTCCCAGTCTTCTAGTCCTGCCTCCATCCCCTCTCTGCTCCCAACTAAACTGCAGCAGCAGTCAGTTTTATGCCTTTTATTCTAAGGTGGTATTCCTGCTCAGAATACAATTTTGAGGTTTGTCCAGCTGTTTTTCATCACTAGCTTCTGTGATAAGTATCTAACTAATCAGGATGCCCTGTAATATATGTCCCAAAGCTTACTGCCAACTTGCAGCTGTCAGCACTATTTCCAGCACAAACCTCTAAAGCTGAAATAAACTTTTATACATGTGTAATTGTGAGCTTGAGGTAGCCTGAATTGCAGAATTTCTTATTCCAAACTAATTAGGCAAATATACGCTATATGCTAGGTACACGATACTGACCTGTATGTACTGTGGGCTTAATTGTAACCTTGAAATCACTGCAACTATGGCAAGCCTATGCCTTAGAGAAGTGCTCATCTGCCTCAGCTACTCTGGGATAGTAAGCTAAGCTCTGCTTCTTCTCTGAGCTCTTTAAAAAAAAAAAAGGGTGGTAGATCAACGTTGTAAAGGATAATGACTTCTTCAGATCTTCAGGTGCCTTTTCTTTTTTATGTTCTAAGGCTCTAAAACTCTTCAATACTGTACTTTAGATGGATTCTTCCAGCCTCAGCCATATTCACAGGCTTACTGTCAGGCTGGACAATATGTGTGGTAATCAGGGATGCCTTCAAATGACCCCCAAAAGACAGTATGACTCCTCATATAATTTTGGGCAGTCCACACAGATGCCTAGTAATTGTTCTCTACCAAATAATGTGTAACCCATCTCATTTCTCAATTAATGGTTCAGCACATGCCATTAATAGGATTGTATTAATTTCATCCTAATATCTAGAAAATCAAGAATTTTCCATTTATGATAAATCCTGAAGGTTTACAATAACAGTCTGATTATCCTACTGTGGAATAACAGCAAACCAGCTACGTCCAAAGTTCCATTTTAAGACTCATTCCTTCTGCTTGTAAAGGTACTTTGGGCTTTGACAGACAAGATCTGAAGAGAATTAGCACTCGCAATTTATTCTAGGACACTACGCCTTATCCTAGAGAGGCAGATGTTCCCTTCTGCTAGCCAGCAAAGGCAAAAGGACATAAAGCCGGAGGTCATGATATCCTGAAGTGGTTTATTAGTGCTTAGCAGTCAAAAGCCTCAACTCACTGTCTTCTAAAAAAGTAGACAGAGGAACAACAGTATTTTCATGGATTTATGCTGTTATTTGCAAACCAGTGAATCTGAAATTCTCTGATGTTGCTCTACCAAGATGACAGCTCTGCAAGACCCAGCACGTTTACTGTGTATGCTCTTCTTGTGGTTCCTGGAAGTTTTGTCCTTGTACCACCTGCTGTTACAATGGTCAGTCTCTTTGCCACAGTAACGGCTCATAACTTTTATGGTTTCTCAATGCTGTACTTTCTGTATAACCCTTAGCTCATTTGTTGAACAGATTATTCAGTGATTTTGCAATTCTAGCATCTTATACAAAACTCTCTTTTACAGTGGGAAATTTTTAGATGTTGTTTTGGATCAGATTGAATAGTCACATTGGATTTCTTAACTTCGCATACCATGCACAAGCAGTTCACAACTCAGCAAGACTCCACGCACATTTTATAATAATTGCATCACAGCAGAAGTCCACATAGATTTACAGTTATTTTACTGGACACATCAGACTTTATTTTCAGGCTTCAGGCTTTGTAGCCTACAGATCTACAGATACTGTAAGGTCCAAGCCACAGTAGCATGTGGTACAGTATCAACATGCAGTTCCTGTCAGCACTGTATGGCTCACACCTCCTGTTATGGACATTATAAAGAATACATTAGATCTCTGTTCCAGATATAAAGTCACATTAGACATCACCCAACCCCCAAAATGCCTAACCTGTCCCCAAAAGTGCCTAACCTGTCCCCAGAAGAAGGGCTGACTTCACTATACAACTTTTCCATATCACTGAAGAAGCCACACCACAAACTAATGCTCACAATCTATTCTCACAATGATATTTCACAAAAAGAGAGAGAGAAAAAAGGAAACTACCTCCAATGCATCAGGAAATTTTTCATAAAAGTATTGCCTATACCTCTGATTCTTCATATTGTTATGCCCCAAAAAACGTCTTTCTGAAGAACTACATCCCACAGGAGAACTTCTTTTCTAGCAAAGGCGCTCACTCGATAACATTTTGAGAGAACTGGGAGAAGGTCAAAACCCAAGCTAATTACATCATTAGCTGTGGAAAGGGCTATATATCAGTTCTCCATAAGAAATGCGTAACATTTTAGTAATCTTTTAAAATCAGAATTGTGACGAGCATTTTTAATAAAATAATATACCAACAATCAAGCAGTATTTTTGGTATGATAAACTGTTTAGAATTACAGATTATTTTCTGTTGCTGTTGTATAGGATGAGTAGAAAAGAAAATCTAGTCTCTACATTTTCCAAGTGATGTGGTAGGTTTTAGTAATTTGAGGTTTTAACCAGTAGCTCAGTTTTACAAAGTGAAATTCTATATAATACCAGGGTTTCTCTGTGTACTGCTTAAAATATTTTGAAATATTCTACCTATGTTTATATCTCAGTTTTATTTACAGGTAAGTTTCACTCGCCTCTTTTAATTACTTTTCCCCCAACAGTTTCTTTCTGTGCATTCAATAACAAGTTTAGAAGTTCTAGCGTTTTGAGGATTTGTAGTTACAGGCCATCCTTAAGGATTTCTGCATTGTTGCACTGTGTTTATTATTAAATCGAACACTTCAAAGAAGTCAGGAATATTTTACTATTAAATCACACGCGTTTGCTGAGTTTGCCTTTGGAGTTGCAAAACTTTTACATTGTTACCGGCTGATGGGTTTCCCAGTGACTGTAATCTTCGAGTTCTGATCAAAACATAAAGACAATAGCAATAACTAGTAATTTTAAAAGGCTGAAGTCTAAACCGGCTGACAAGAGTAATACAATGCCACTTGGATGAATCGGCAAAACCCGCATAAGCATCTATAGGGGACGTTTCATGAGTGAGGAGAAGGCACTCGGTGCCCATAGGTGCTGTCAGAGCAGTGGATTCCCTGTCCAATGAGGTGGAATGCTCCGCGGGCACATGGTTTACGCTGCTCAAAATAACTTGGGACCTGCAAACTGACAAATGCTATTGCTCCGGTGGTGACAGGTTGTCCAGCTCCTTACAGCCATCCTCATAATAACGAAGGTTAACTTCCTTCACTGTATGGACTCCTAGCTGTTTCTGTTCCTGAGGACTCGAAGAATTCCCTCGCTTCCTTAACTTTAATCTCACACTTCTGGATAATTGTCATCGCTACTAACTGCCAGGGTTGGGCAGCAACATCTGGAGGAATTAAAAAAGGTAATCCCTCAACTTTAGATCGGTCTACATTTTGATTTTGCAGCACAGGTGCAGAAGGGTTTGATGAGTATGTATATTTGAATGCTAATTTTTGCTGGTAAGACATATACAGGGAACAAATAATTTTTAAACTGACTGACTTAAATTATGCTGAGGCATATGTATTGCAGTGAAAGAGAAACAATGTTCCACAGTATTATAAAGGGCTTGAACAGCATTGGTGGGGTTCTCAAAATCCCTCGGAGCCAGTCTGACTCCTCCAAAGAGTCAACAGAAGATTGTAATGACCTGAAAAGTTCCTTGCCGGGACTGTATTCTTCCCGGTTATTTTCCCTCCACATTCTGAAATATTTACATTCTAGTATTCAGCCTTAAACCAAGATGCCGTAATTTGGATTTCCTTCTTAAGCAAAATCAAACCTAATTTAACGTGACCCCATAGTTAAATACTTTCTATTTATTTATTTATTTATTTTGTCATGTAAAATGACCCCACTGGCTATATTTAGTGCTGGGAGATCTGCTCTCTGGATTAATGTACACAACAGCTGCAGAAACAGTCCTGCTAGAAGGGCATAGCTCTCACCCTTGAGCTCTCACTATCTCCCTCTCTCTCTCTCTCAGAAAAGTATTTGACTGTCAGTAGCAAATGTTTGGCCCAATATATTGCAACATTAAGCAGTAATCAGAAGCCCATCTTAAGTTTTACAAAATATGTCAACAATTGACAAGAGAACAGAGTAGCTCTTGAGTTTACGTCAATAGAACATTATACAAATGACACTAAAGACACTGATTATCAGTAGTTTTGTTTTGGTCATGAGGTTTACATTTGTGAAGACGCTCTAGACTTTAAGAGTGGAAACAAAATCAGCAAATGTTAATGGAACAATTTCATAAACTTCAACTCTGCTCTTTTCCCTCTCCTACATCTCCTGAAGGTTCCTAAGGTCAGGATTTCTTTCTTTTTGTCTTTCTTTTTTTCTTTCAGAAACAGCTAACAAAAGTAAACAGCAGTAGGAAGTGTGTTAGTTCCTGTAGCTGAGCAGAATGATATTTACATATCAGAAATTATTTATAGTCAGTTCAGGAGTTAGATAGGTTTTGTATTTGACAGACTGTCAAAGACAAAGGAGAACTGTGTGCTCTGTGCTGGTTTGCTATTCCTGTGCATTCTTAGAGATTTTACAGCAGGTCTTGCTGTGGTACTGAAGGAATGTTTCTTATCAACAGCTGCTGAGAATTAGCAGTCTAGGTATATTTGCACATAAATATAACATTAAGATGGTTTGTTAAAAATTTACACAATACCATAACAGCAATTGGACAATGCAATTTAAATTGTAATCTAAATCACTGGCAGGGAAAAAAAAAAATCACTTTTCTGTTTAAAACTTAACTGGTTTAGTACTTGTTTTCCTAAACAGTAATAGCCTACAGGGACAGGCAAATTAATTCTGTCTAATATAAATCTCATTTAAATATTGTAGTTTGAAAATATGATTCACATGTGAAGGCTTTTATGTTACAATGTTCTTAGGGAAGACTGATGAAAAAGCACAAAAAAGACAGAACAGCAGACAAAAAGAAACAAATACAGTGAGAGTGTGAAAAAAGAAAGGCACAACTGAAAAACCTTGGGGGAAAAAATGCAAGCCAGATTTCTTTTGTGTCTAATTTAAGGCTTGAGTTCCCTTTTTCACTAGGAACCAGTATTTGTATGAAAACTGAATCTCATTTTAAAAACAAAACAGTGCATAGATTTGAAATTACCAGACAAAAAGACGTGCAAATGCCATGTAGTTTGCATACTCCTGCTTTTCAGGGCTTTTCTTTGTCCAGCTTGTGCTTGTTCAGTCTGGCTACACAAGCAGTTGGTTGTCCAGTCTTCAGATACATGTATACGATTCCCTTAACATTGGTGCTGCTTACATGCACGGACAGAACAGGGACTTTTGCTCAGTGTTTTAAGGTGTTCAAATTCTCATTACAGTACCTTATGCAGTGCTGTAATCTGCCAGTCTAGACTGAGCACATGCAATACATAAATAACTTTTTAACACTGAGAGCTAAGCTGTAGCTTCAGTCCCAAACTAAAACTTTACAGTAGTCCTCAACCGCATGCATTTGCAGATTTCTGCACTGCTCACACATATTGCTAGCAGGAATAATAGAAATGACCTAGTTTAAATCATTTGGGTCACAGTCCATGAAAGTGGATTTGCAGTTTTAGCCATAAAAGACTTGCAGACATGTCTGCCTGGTTTTGGACCAGGATAAATGAATATAGTTGCCTGTTAGTTATATTTACTATTGAGGACTTTTGTATGTAGATTCAGCACCAAACTGTGGACCTCTGCTGTACCTTTTCGGGCCTTTCATATAAACTCTTTCTTATATGGGCAATCCTTGAAGGAAACTGGACTATATACATTACTTGAGTCAATAAAAACTTGTCCTACATTAGGAGCACCTGAAGTACTACACTCAGAGCTTGTCCTGACATCTGAGGCCTGGCCTTCACAGGGCAATAGGAGAGGAGGATGGAGAAGCATCCCAGGCAGGCCTCAAATACAGCCATCACCTGCTTTCCTTTTTGACCTTCTAATTTAAAAATCAGATTAAATTTATTTCAATTTGACTTTGTATGGAGTTTTTGTACAAGATACTGTTTACCTTGCAGTTCAAGGAGATTCACTGAGGAGGCAAAGAGAACTTGAGACATGGGTAAGAAAGGGTCTTGGGACAATATTAATTACAAAATAATGAAGACTTTTTGTGGTCAGAGTAAAAAGAAAAAAGGTCTTTTCATTATATGATGGTATGAAGGAAATGTTGAAAAAGTTAAAGAGCTCTGAATGTGCTTTTTCCTTGAAGAAGGGCTGAATATTTTATGCTGCTTAGGGTGCCCACTGCTGTAACACTGAGGTCACAGGCCAGGGCATGACTCCAAGTGCACCCAGGCCTCTTGCAGTGTCTTCTGCAGAATGACTTAGAGAGAGGATTTATCCCATTCCATTTCTGAGATGATGAATCCCAACTTTTTTTTTCTTTTGTGGGTGGTGTGATTGTGCTGTCAGCAGGAAAGGGAAGAGACATTAGGGATGAAATACAGTGGTAATGAAGAACACATTTCACCTCTCACATTTCTAGCACCAGCAGTACAAATATCACTGTTTGCTTGCAAAATAGGTGCTCTTAAGGCTCATTAAAGTTTCTTAAAGCAAAATAGGTGCTTTTAAGGCTTTAACATTTCTACAATTTGAGTCGCATTCAAATGCCTGTGGGTGAAATGGTGAACACCTCCAGACAAGAGGAAAAGAGCTGTGTTAGAGGAGACCAACATCACTACAAAAAGCAGTCTAGATAGATCCTCTGCTACAGAAATCTAGACTCTTAAATATTCCCAGCTTCAAGTCACTTGCTTGTGGTTTGAGGTTATTTACCTAATGTTCATAAAATATTCACATGTTAAATTATATCTCTGTAAATTCAAATTATTTATTACTTCAGTGTAACATTTTTAACTAAATATAGATTATATATAACTGTATATAGATCATTCAATTCTATATTCCCTTTCTAATGAAAATCCAGATAGCAATTCCCATTTAAAAAGAACATAGAAGTAGTTTTATCAGTTAAGGCCTCAATCCACTATCACAAATATTTCAAAAGATTGTTCAACTCCCAAGCCGTTAAGAATTTATTAAAAATAATGAAATTTCCCCCAAATTCCAAATATTGGATGTTCTATATTTACCTTTTTTTCCCTTCTTTCTTCTCTTTTCCTTCCCTTTCTTCCCTTCTTTTCTCTGTTTCCCCTTCCTTTTAGAAGGGAACTTTCTTTTATAGGTAACACTTCTCAAGATTTAAGATTCAAGTTTGTACAGAAAAACTTTGCATTTTACCTGAAAACTGCTTAAAAAATTTAACTGTGTGGCATTTACAAATAGAGGGGCTACGAGGTGGGAGTTAGTAATTCTGTTTACAGCTACAAGTAAATCCTGGGCAGTTTAAGTGAAGTTGCTTGCTCCAGGTCTATCCTGCAATGTATTTAAGGGCAGAAGCTGGACTATTGGAGGTTTTATTTACAGAAGAGGGCCTGATTCTACTTCTTTTTCTGAACAGAAGCACTAGTAGCCGTACATCAGTTATAACAGCATTTAAAAAAATCCCTTCAACAGCAGACATTTGCATTAAAGCAAAGAGCAGCAGCATGGAAGATACTTAAACCACCACCACCACCACCAGTCTCTTCACTATTTACAAAATTATGTAACAGTGAGCAAGAAACAGCTACCAGCCTCTTTTAGACTTACAATCAAGCAAGAGTTTTAAGGTCTGGAATTTATAAAATGGATTAGAGATGGAAGAAAATGCAACATATACTTAGAACATTAAAAAGATTATGTTGAAAAAGATACATAAAGAAGTAGTAGGATGTTTCCTAAACATGGACATAACCTTTAGCCTACTTGTTCTTAGAAGGATTTTGTTTCCATCAGAAGTTGTTACACTCCTGGGCTTGGAGGCTCTCTATTTTCCATTATTTAATTACATTACTTGGAAATGGGAGTTTAGTTATCTGACTTTCTTGGTTCATTACAAGGAAAGGAATTCAAAGCTACTAATGTGTCTAAAACAGAAAAGTAAACCACCTTCTTGTACATAGCTTTCTAAATACAATTATTAAAAATATCTTACACTCACTCACACCCCCAAACACACACAAGACCGCTAACCTTAGTCCTCTGCTCCAGCCTAACCTTTCCCATGTCTGGAGTCTCAAAGTCTGTCTTGCAGCAGCTACAGCTTGTCAACAGGCAGTAATGGAAACGGTGACAATGGCAACTGCTAAGTGAGAATTCCTGCGAGCACGTAAGAATGTGATTGTGATCATTAAATGTCTGCAAGACAGATCACTTGTGCCACCTCTTAGCTTGTTTTTCATAGCTGTAATCATACAATTGAAACACCCATATAACTGTTAGTGTTCAACACTGTATGGGTAAATGCCATTTATGTGCAATTAAATTAATTGGAAAAGGATATAGCCTCTAATATCTGCTAAACTTTCCAGTTTCCAAACAGAGGCGCTGGGCATACAGGTCCAGAGCTTTGCTGTGTAAAGGCCACAAAGGTGCCACTATGCAGAGAAAGAAGCAGCAGTTTGCTAGCTGTTCTGATACTGAGGTTTCATACAAAAGCAGTCTCATTTGAAGTAATGGTAGCTTGAAAAGCTATACAGGAACAACATGTACTGACTAAAATTACTCATTTTTAACTATAACTGAAGGCCAAAGATGTTCAAATGCTTTTTGCATCAAATCTGTTATTTGCAGATAACCTCTTTATTATGACACAGAGAAGGGGTGTTTGAAAAAAACACCTTTAGGGCATCAAGCATTCAAAGCTGTCTCTCACCAAATAAAACAGAGGATCTGCACTTAGATGTATCTGGGATCCCCTTCAGCTTTGCTGAGATTTCACTACTGCTGTTTTCTTAGGAAAAGCTCAGGTTCTTTCAGTGATGATTCAGCAATGAGTCTAACAAGCCTCAAACAAGAGGAAATGAAAGTGTTCGGTGTCACACTGCACAAGCTTCCTGCGGTGTGATTTTTCTCCCTTCCATGTAAGGATTTTCAGGTCAAGCCACTGCCAAAACAAACTGTGAAAACTAAGTCTACCTTTGTGAATATTTTATTCTAAAGATCACTTGCCTAATAAGAGAACATTGCCATAAGCAGAGGCTCTTGGAAACTCACAAAGCTTGTGCAATTAGTTGGCTAGTGGAAACTGAATTATTAGACTGAAGAAGTTCATACAGTCAGTTTTATTCATGATATCCTCTGATGCCTCTCAAGATAATAGGTGCCCGAGGTCACTGCTGTTAGCGTCCCAAGAAAACAAAAAATGTTGCCCTTAATGCACTTGTTTGGTGCTGTAGGTAAGGAACCAGTCAAGAGTAGAGAACTGCTGACTGCTGGAGTCAGTCATCCCATTTTCAATCCTAAATAACACCAGTTTAGAGCTATTATTTGTAACTAGCTTTGCAATTTCTCCCCTTGATACTGGTTCATTATAAGACAAATTTTCCCAGTCTGCAAAATTATTGGTGCTTTCATTGACACCACAGATTGCTGTCTACTGTGTTTGTACTAGAGTTTGTCCTTACTGCTTACTCAACAGAGTTATGTGCAGAGTTATCTGCACTTATCTGCTTGACAGAGATACCTGCAATTACTGTATACATTTTACTAGCTCCGTGATATGGCAGCAGTGTGCCGTGCACTGCCACTCAGTGCCAGCGTTCTGTACTGCTGCACACTGGGGGACCATGGGATGGTTTCTGTGCAGCCACAAAGACACTTCTGTTCCAAAGTCCCAAGCAGGAAAAATTAAAGGAAGGCTCAAGGCATATCAAGGCCAATTCCACATCTCAGTCTAAACAATCCAGTCAGGCAAAGAGAAAGACTGAATTCAAGACCAGATCTTAATTTTGGAGCTTAGATTCCAATTTTGGTTATAGAAAGGCTAAATTATTATTAATCATCATTAATCAAACCTGAAATAGCATAGTTGTTCCTCCGGTGATATCTTTTTGCTCACTAGAAAGATGGTTTAATAGGTATCTTAGAAAATATATTCAATTCAGCCTTACTGCTATCTAGCCCAGAGACCTTGTCAGGCTGTATGCTTGGTCTCATTTGAACAAAAGCTGTTGTGCCCTGACTGTGAAATCTGAATGGCTCAACCTACCCAGTGTTTCCCTCAATCATCACCCCTCTGTAGTCCTTGGAGACTACAATTCCTTGTAAAAAAAAAAAAAAGAAACTGGACATCTCTCAAGGCATAAGCAAGGCATAACTAATAATTGTAGCTGGATTGTCTGGTAGCCTCACAGCAACATTTCTTGAAACTCAACATTTTCCATTTAATTAGAAATATCACATAATTCAAAATGTCTTAAAACTTCAGTAGCCAAGCACTGCCTCAAAACACTACATTTGACTAGTACCCAACTTCTTCCTTACTAAAAATAGAATAAAAAGTTATCTTCTACACAAGTTGAAAATAGAAAAAAGTTAGACATAATATTGTGAAACCTGGATGAGCTCTAAAAAAAAGTGACAGCTCTCTAAGGATTAAGAATTGGGCATCAGATTAATTCTCATCAATATCTTGCTTCCCAACACCAGAAGGAGCACTCTGCTCTGATGGCCAGAAGGAAGGAAGTTGTTCCAGCTCCTTTGCTGGGGAACTGTTTGTTTTCTCCCATTCACATCTGCTCAACTGCTCTCAGAAGGGCAGAGACAGGGTTGAACCAGCAATTTGTTCATCTGCTTCCTACATCTTCACTCAGGACTGTGACAGACAAGTGGGTTTTGGTCTTCCATGTATGGCTGTGCTGTCTAGCTTGGTCATCTGAATCTAAGATGCTTTATACAACTGCATTACAGCTAGCCAAAATGAACCATCAGTACAAGGATGTTTTGATGTGACTACTTTAATTTCCTCTGTCATTTTATACTTTCACCAGGTATAGGCACCCCTGGTTTTGTTATGTTGCAGTAATTTGCATTTAATTTTCCTCCTTTTGCTATCAGACAGTGGCTTCTTCACTATACTTTTTTGAAAACTAGAATTATAAAGCTATTTTGCCAATCTAAACATATCTTCTGAGAACATCTCCTCATATTGCAGTAACAGTCCTTAAGGGAATTAGCAGCAAATATTTCTCACATTAGCAGAAAATATTTCTTTCATGTTTCAATGCTTTGTTCAAAAGATGAATAGAAGGTATGTAAGACCCAGAACAAAGTCTCAAATAACCATACTGAACAAACAGTTGCTTTACCATGGTTATCTGCAGAAAAGCTGCACTGTGATTAACAACCTCTGTTGAGATAGACACAGCATTTAAATGAGAAAATCAAGCAATATCTGTACAACAGTGGAAAATAAAACCCTGCATAGTCACAGTCAGATGATTTTCACATACCCTCTCAAGAAAATTATTGCAGCAGTTCTTTAACTTCATTTGACTTTGGCAGGTTTTGATCACACAGTATTATTTCCCTACTTGCATTTCCTCCTTAGAGAGTCCAGTGTTCTCTAAAGACCTGCATCGTGTTTCTTCAGCTCTGATGACCTTTACAGACATTGAGATGAAATGACTATGTGCCATTCTGAAATGTTTCAGAAAGAGTGGCCAAGAAATGTAGCAAGCTAAATTTTGCAACCATGTAAAATACATACTTCTCCAACCACATAAAATACAGCCTTCCGCTGCATCATCTAAAGCTACACAAAGATAGATACAGCTGGATGTTATAATTTAGCCATAGTCATGTGTAGAGAGGTTAGTGTGGAGCTGCATCCCTCCAGAGATATTCTGAGACTGCACGTTCTATGACATCCCACTAAAAGCACACACTGCTCCCTTTTCGCAGGCTAAGCCAGCTGCACAGTGCAGGGAAAGAGCTGGCTATGGCTCTCTTTCTTCCCTTCTGTTCTTAAGTAGATACAAGGCAGCACATGGCGAGGAGGTCTAAAGCAAACTTGCCCTATGTTACAGCTATACTCCAGGTCTGCAGTTCATTCATGTGCGAGGTTTGTCTTCCAGGGTGTAAACTCCTTATGTTAGAATGTATTTAAACTCTTCAGAGTTGAAACTGTAGCTTTAGCTGTGACCTTTACAGCACACAGTATGCTATCAACACATAAACAAGATAATATAACCCCTTAAACACGTTCAGCTTCAGTAAGGTTGCACAGCTGTTTAAGAAGTAAAAGCTGAGCAAGCAAAAGTAGTATCCATAGAGCAGGAACTTTAAGCCTCACGGACACCTCTTTGTTCTCTTAAGAGGTTAAATTACATACTCTGTCCAGTCATGAAACAGCTTACAACATTATCTCATGTGGGCTTCCCAAATCAATGTTCTCTTATGTGCCACAGCTTCACTGAAACACTGTGCCAGATAATTTAATGCCAAGTGTTCAATTAGTAGTGCAGACCCTGGCTCAGTTGCAGGGACTAGATAGGGTGCTTAGAAGCATATAATTTATACAGTATTTTATTTCACATTTTTTGTACAGGCACAAACTTATCAATATTTTGGTTGGGTGCCTTTGTTGCCTTACTGATTTTGCTTGCTTCATACTACCAAAATAAAACAAAATAAATAAATCTAAACTGCCAAAAATTTAGGTAAGAAAAAGAATTTCAGTATTACAAATTGTGCCTCAGGCAGAGGGATTGAGGTCTCAAAATGCACATCAGAATATGATAGCTTTATGTTCATTCACTGAAGAAGAATATAAACAGTATAAATTGAAGCTTTCCTTTTGTAAATAAGGAAGAACGGCTGTCACTCACATTCCAGGAAGAAATACTGCAGTGGTACAAGATATTACTGCCTCATTTGCTTTTTACCAGCCCTTTTCAGGGACAACTGTCCCACTAGCAGAGCAGAAAGCCCTTCACAGCAGAGATACCTTTTTTACTTTTCTTCTCTTTCTCTGGCAACTTAAGTTGTGACATAAGGCCGTGAATGGAAATGGCTGAGGCAAGGGCATACATATTCCCTTCTCTTGATGCCACGACAGGAACAGAGACTTCTGCACTGCGACAAATCAGACACCTTGGGGTAGGAATATTTGAAACCATCACAGCAAGACTTGCCAGGCCATAAATGAAGTAGGAGAGAGGTACTGTGCACTGCATATTCTGAGAGACAGATCTGGTAAATAGTCATGCACTTGTTTCATTCAATATCTGTGAGGTATCAGCTGTCTGAAAGGTTGTGAAGAGTATTTGTCTTATTTATCATCAAATTTAAGCCACCTTAAGATGAGTGCATTAATAGGATGCCTGAATCCCTCTACATTCATAATGGCTTTTGTGTAAATAAAAGGGAGACTGTTATGCAGAGGTACTTACTTAAGTATCAAAAGGGATACTTTAGCTTTGCTTATCAGGCATGCCGGTTAAGTATGGGCTTTCTGATACTGTCTTCTCATCTGTGCTACATTTTTTCAGAATCAGGATGAACTAAGATAATGATTTTGAAAGGCCTGTATAACAAATGACGTTCATATCAAATAATGACATAATCCTCTACTTACTTTAAACAGCTTATTAGAAATAATTTAAGAAGGTATAGAACATTTAGCACCATTATTGCTTCCTATAATGCAGTATCTTTAAGAATTTTAAATGAAAAACTGTTATTATAGAATATTTTCGTTCTTCTCTCCCCTTCTCCTTCCTCTTCTCATCCCTCAGATGTTTTTGAGGGTTCATTTACTTACTACTTCAATGTCTTTCAAGCTAAATTTACTTAATTTAAAAGTACTGTTATTGTCTTACAACTTTCAGTCCTTGAAATACACAGCATTTAATCTATCTGATGAGGTTGTTTCTTAGCTAAGAAACACACATCAGCAATGATAAAGGTTTGAAATTGAAACTCAGTTAATAGCTCTGTAGTTGAAGTTATGCCTGGAACAAAGTATAAATGACGACACTTGCAGTCACTTTAGCTATGTAAGGCTACCAATGGTAGAAAGTGATAGAAGATGAATTTTACTGGGTAAAGGCAATAGTATCTGGCAGTATGTACAGAAGCAGGCCTTTAAAACAAGGCTATACTTACAAGTTAATATTCAACACAGAGATGCACTTTGAAAATGTTGTGTTCTGCTTTTCAGAAGCCTGTAATTGTGTGCAGTCAAAAAATTTGCTATTGATAAGGTGTGGTCCTATTTGTCCTTTTTGTTGGCAGCATGCAAGACGACAGTTTAGAATCCTCAACTTCAATATCTCAACTTCTGAGAGAAAGTTATTTAGCTGAAACTAAACATCAAGGGAAGAGTGAAAGAAGCAGATCGGAACCAGCTTCTCATAATTTCCATTACGGCAACGCTTCGGGTGATTCAGATGAGGTAGCTGCCCAAGATGACCTTCCAGATCTCTCTGCCTTTTTGAGCCAAGAAGAGCTAGATGAAAGTGTAAACCTGGCAAGACAAGCTATTGATCAGAATCCATTGGAAACTAAACAGGATGAGCTTCAGGCACATTCACAGCATCTCCCAGATCAGCTGAAAAACACAGGAAAACACAAACAAATGGCCCAGTCTACAGCTTTGAATACATCAGACAATGGGCTGCACTCAAACTTTTGTCAGGACCATGTCAGAAATACAAAGGGCTCCAAAGGGAGCTCTCAAGATCTAAAGAAACACCACCCCCCTTCTGAATCGGAATCAAAAAAGGAATTCCTAAACAAGGCAGCAGATTTTATTGAGGAGCTCTCGTCACTTTTCAAAGCTCACAACTCTGAAAGAATAAGACCCCGAACATGCAAAAACTACAGGAGCAAAATCGATTCTAAGAATAAGCCTGCTCAAAAAGGTAGCTCTAGCCTATCTAGCACATCAGAAAACAGAGAAAGGCTTTCCATTCCAGTATCTCAAAACTTGGAAAACAAAGCAGAGAAAACATTTGAACAAACCGATCATCAACAGGCGGCAAACTTGGAATCTATCAATCAATTAGCAAGTGCAGAGCTAAAAACAGAGTCAGAATCAGCATCTGTATATTCTGATGAGCCTATTGGACAACCACCATGCTTTACTCAAAAACTGAAGAGCAGGGAAGTTCCGGAAGGAACCAAAGTGCAATTGGACTGCATTGTGGTAGGAATCCCAACACCTGAAGTCAGGTAAACATATTCTGCACTTATCATTTTGTATTTCTGTAACAGTAGGTATATGCCTTACTCTTTCCAGATATTTTGATGCATACGTTTCAGTAATCTGTAGCAGAGGTCTCTTGATCTTGGTTATTAAAATCGATTAAGAAAAAAAATTTCTTTCTTTAAATCATACAAAAGGTTGCTTATATTTTAAGACAACATATTTTGGAACACATTACTTTCTTTGAATTTTAGAGAACTATTTTTAAAAACTGTACTTTCATAATTAAAAGAAAGTGAAAAATGTTAGTCATCTTTGTGGAAGTCAAGAACGATTGTGTAAACCAGCTAAAAACACTGATGGCTGTTGATACCTCATGCTGATGTCTGAAGGTATTTGACATGAGTGAACACAGGATCCTATAAACAAAAAACATCCATACATGAACAGAGAGGAAAGGAGTTCATTTAAGTTATTATACAAATAACCAGGAGCAGCTCAGTTCTAATTCAGATTCTGACAATGATTCTGCCATGACCTTAGAAAAAACACTTCTGTTTTATCAGGTATAAGACACCCTTAATAACAGATACTTATTCATGTTGTGTGACTAGCCTGCTAATTCTGATGCTTCAGTTCTCACCTATATCTATGAGGATTTTGAAAGTTAAATCTGTAACATTTGCAAAGATCACTGGAGATGAAAGGAAATGTGAAAGCTACACTTTATTCATCAATGACCTCAGTGGAATGAGAAACAGATTATTGTAACTTTTAAATTTATCTTGAAAATTCTTAGATCTCATCAGCATTTCTAAATCCAAATTGGTTCATACAGAGCTCATTAGTCAAATTTACCTCTCTCTCACAGTGGTGGAATTATATTTACTTTGCTGGGACTGTACCAATCCAATAGAAAGGAAAACTGTATCCATCTTTTTGAGATGTACTATACATACTTGAATCCTAATATCTGCGGTATCATAAATAGATACCCTTAGTCTAGACAGTTGCCTATCCTTTTATAGGCATTTTAGAAATCTGTGTTGCTTTTCTAAATATTGAATAGAACTATTTGCATCTTCAGCATCCTATTAAAGGACTCTGAGCTTCACAGATGGTCCACTTTTTCCAATTGTCAGCTCATTGTCTTCCTTATATACTTACATGCTGAGTACAGCACCACTACCACTTCTGCTACAGTCGACATCTTTTATCATCTTTCTCACTGAACTAATAGGCACAATCATCAAATGAAAACTATCTCAACGTCCCAAGACAGAAGCTCCAAAGATTTTTGTGGTAAAGAATCTTTCCCTTCCACTCCCTTGGATTTCTGGCACACCAGCTGCTAATTTTTCAGAAGGAAGAAGCTTTTACAACACACTATTAAGTACATAGGAACAAGGATCTACAAATGAATCCTCTTGTTGTGGACAGCCTTGTCATGAAGACAAGAAGTTGCCCAGCTCATAGGATCCCAGAACTGTAACTGCCAGACCATTTTGCCCCACTAGCGCCTTCCATAGTAACATGTAGGTTCTCAGTCCCTAACAAGACCTTGACCCCTGGTGCCACGCAGGGTCTCTTGTCCGTGACAGGAATGTGAACTTCCAAAGGACTAAATCTGTTCTAAAGCTGGGGGAAATGCCTTGTTTGGGAAGAATATGCTTTCTACTACGCTTCATATCTAAACTCACTGCTTTCATTAACAATTTTGAGGCATTTCCTTGGTGGAAGTTATGGCATTATAAATTTTGTATTGTGTTCAGCCCTTCAATTCATAGAGGAATCTGATTAAAAGAGAAAACAGTGCCAGAAATTTGCAGGTTTTGTCAGAAAACAGACAGGAAATATCATCATCCCCTAGACAGTAGCAATACTCTCTGAAGACTTCTCTTGCTTATCAAGACTTTGAGACTTATTTCTCCAAGCACTTGCCTTGATAAATCTTTTTGATATTAAAAATGTCAGTAGGATCCCTGGACATGAAAAATATATTTTTTTCCTCTCATCATTCATAGTTTATAATACAAAGAAAACAACTGAAATAATCTTCTCTTATGTATATAGACCTGTACACAAACTCAATCTGGCTTTCTTTGTATTCAGAAAAGGTGAACACTGAATTGTTTGTTTCTAGACCTATACTCCAGCGCAGAATGTTAATTTTATCTATTTCTCCAGAAGGCCACAATGCCATCCTTATAACAGCACATCATGCCTATGCTGTTGACACATACGTAAAACGGACAAGGTGTTCATGCCATCTAAGTTTAGGTATTCAACAACTATCTGAATTAGAAGCTGACACTATAAAGTCACTGAAGCCTCACAAGGGCAGATCAGAGAACCCAGGAACAATGACTCATCCCACCGAGTATCCAGGGATGGCCAGGATGCCTATGCACCCAATTCAGGGACCGCTTGATTTCACAGAATTGGATGACAGGTATCTTTGTAACTCGGGTCTATTTTTGTCCCAACAAAACTGAAGCTTTTCCATTGAAATTTCTATTTCAACATTTGATTTTGTTTACTTTAAATAATAAAGTAAGCTACTTATGTGAATGACAGTCAATACAGGAGCTGTTACACTTTTATAGAATAAACATCCATCAGATTTTTCCAATGATAATACACTGCTGTCATGCACTGTACTGCTCCAAACAGAAATGCACACTTGGTTTACTGACTCATGCTTGTAGCCAGATCAGGGTCTTAAAGGAGCTAAGACAGAAGTCCAGAACTCACACGCTGATGCCCCAAGGCCAAGGGAAGCAGGGACAGGGAGAAAGAAGTCCCATAGAGAAAATCAGTCCCAAGGAGTAAAACTCAAGAAAAAGATCAGGATCAGCTTTCAGTTTCACAATTTAAACTAACAAATAAAAGATAAATCACAAGGGGGTAAGTTTGAAGTTTCTTTCCCCTTGTGTTTGTGTGTGTGCGTGTGTGTGTGCACGTATGTGCTGTATTAAGGAGAAAACTGGGAATGTTAGCTGCTTGAACAGTTTCCTGATCACAGTTGTTTGTTAACAAAACTTTTGTCCTGTTCATCCAAGATTCTTTCAACTCCACTGATATGCAGGAGTAACACTAAGAAAGGGTGTAAAAAAATTATCTTGCCTGAGTGATAAATATACACGTGCTTCCAGTGATCATGGCCTTTTTAGTCATTGCTACAGCACCAAGAAACGAGAGAATATAATGTACTTTGGGGTATGGGGACCATGAGAATGCAGTTTTTTTTCACTAAAAATAGTGCTTGTCTTTGATCTGCTGTGCAAAGTTTCCAAAATAGTGAAGGAAGCATCTTGTTGGCCACAGTTGTGGAACTGGGCTCAGAACTGGGCTCAGAACTGGCAACTGTCTTGCTTTGAGGATAACAGTTTTCCAAGGTTTGTGGTGAGTTAGTTCAGTATCTGTGGAGCTGGGCAAGTATAGAAGAATTCTAATACATAAGCAAGAGAGATACAAAAATCAGTAGTCCCGGGAAAGGACTAACTGGCAAGGTGGCAACTGATGAAAGAAAGCTTAATGCTGACTGGCTTTAAGGCATGATTTCTTCCTCCTTCAACTTAGCTGAATGTCAGTAAACAAGCATCCTTTGGACAAACGTGTGCTAATGCATGCTTATCTGTGTCCTTTGACTTAAAATGGACCTCCTAACCACAGAAAGGAATCCCAAGTTACTTACAATGCTTATAATATATACACTTACAACGTACAGGTGGTACTGTGGGAACCGAGAGCATTGTGAAACAAGAACAAGATTCAACAAGCTCTTAATGTAGTTTCTCAGTCAACACTAGGAGGAATCAGATGGTTAAACTGATGTAATGGGGATTATAAGAGAGAAATTAGAGACAGGAGATTTAGAAAGAAGCTGATCACACAAATGGAAAGGACTGGAAAATATGGTGGACAGATACCACGTTTGAAAGCAAGATAGTAAAAAACAGAATTGATGTAAAAAAATGGTGTAAATGACATTCATGATGGATCAGGGACAAAATATCATTGGCAATGATAAAGCAGTATAATTTACAGGCTAACTATTGGTAGGTAGGTTACTGGTAGGTAATTATCTGGCGTATACAAGGGCTCACTGAGGGACAGAAAATCGGATGGTGGAGCAAGACAAGAAACTGGGAACTGATTTGAAATAGCAGTATATGGAAGGCTAGATCCTGCTTGGCTGAATACAGATAGATCTGTCCAACTGCTTTTTAAGATAACTCAGTCTTAATGTAGTAAACCCACATGTTAGAGGAACCTTATTAAGCCTACCTATCTAGAAAGATGTTTCAATGAAACATTACCCATATGTCAGTATCATCACTGAATGCAGTGTCATAGAAGAGATGAACAAAGATGGATACTATAGTATATGGGCCTCTCGCTAGCTCAAACATTAGCTCACAATTAAAGAACACTACTACAATTATTGATTGGTTATTTTACTCTGACTATACTGCAGGTTAGAAATAAGCATTTAAGAGAAATGTGTAGTATATTTCCAAAGTGTTAAAGGTTTTGCTGACCTCCTTCTCATGTTTCTTTCTACAGCTCTGTTTCTGTATGAGTAACGATAGGTGTAACATTCACTCCTCTCTGCGAGAAGAGCACTCCTTATTCCCCCAGGTTCAGAGGTGCCTACATTCTTCCAAACTGTTTGGCACATCACTCCTAGGTTAATTTTACTTATGAATCACATTGCATGGTTTGGCATACACAGCTATCCTGGAAGTGTCATGAGGATTTGATGATCTAAAAACAGGCTGTATGTCATAAGGTTTCCATGAAAACATTCTTTAACATAGGCATACAAAGCTTAAAAAGTGCATTTTAGTGCTGCTTTGTTTAAGGAGACTAGGTTTGCAACTAATCACAGATTTTTAGAGACTATGAAGCCAAATAAGATTGATTAAGATTTTCTTTTCCTGGCTGCCAAATGAAAACCTTTATCTGTTTCAGTGCTCAAAGTCTAGAAAGCCAAACTTCTCTTACATGCAACTCCAGTCAAGTCAATGGATTAAGACCTAGGATGAATTTGGCACAACAGATGACACTGCTTGTGCTTAACGTGAACCTGCCTTCTATGATGAAGCTATCATTACAATTCATGGCAGTAATGAAATGTCAGTGAGAGAGAGTATTGCTACTTCAGTCATGCCACGTATCTCAATGTCAGAACTCCCTTGGAACTGACATTTCATTGCTACCACATACAATGTTTTGATGGTAAGAATAAAATAAAATGTTAATAAACAAGGAGTAGATATGGCCATACCAAAGATTTACATAAAGCTTAATTTCACAAGACAGAATTGTTTTTCATTTATAAGCATTGCAAAGAGATAACATACATGTAGCACGTTGTTTTTCTCGGCTTTATCTCAAAATACTTTAACATTATGGCAAAAATAGCGACTAAAGAACACTCTGCATAGGAGAACTAAACACAGGTTTGAAACAGAATTTTATTCCTGAAGTTTTAAATCACTTGTGTTGCAAATTTTGGACTAGTCAAAGGAAAAAATAACTGCAAAGAAAAGAATTAACTCAATACTGCTTCACTGTCTGAGTCTATTAAAGGAATATACTACTCACATACTACTAAAATAATTGGAAGAAATAGCTTACATGGTGTTTTTAAATTTGCTTATAGGAAATTAGATTTGTGCCTCACAAAGGCATGCAATACATACTTTACACAAACACAACAGGTTAATTGGAATAGCTGATCACTAGTAACACAAAGACTTCTTATATCTTACTGGTGATTATATCGCAGCATTTTGTGTAATGTGTTTTGCTTTATGTGTCACTTGAGTGAGGAGCCACATTTCAGTGGACACAAAAATATATCACTGTACCATGTAAGTTATTTTAATGTTCTGAAAAGATGCTGCTGAAAATGAGGTCAAATTCTAGAACATGGGTGTTCTCTTTAATAGCTTTTCATATCTGCTAAAGCTAACATGCTAAACCAAGGCTACATTATAAGGAAGAGGCATGAGGTAGGTATATAAAAAGACATGAGTAAGTGCCATGACTCACCTCCCAAAGTACACAGTTGCCTACATGAATTACACACCTAACAGGCGACTTGTACATTCATGTACCAAATTTGTGCTTGTAGTCATACAACTGTGAATGAACCTTAGGTCTTCTCTCCTGAAAATGTGACCATTGTCAATTACCACCAATTGCAAATCTTGAAAACAACAGAAGAATAAACCATACTGTACATAGAATTTAAAAAATCCCCCCTTCGGGATCACAGGAATCCTATATAATTTCCTGGCCTGGAACTTTAAAATGGCACTAATCAATTTCAAAGGACCTTTTCAATCAACCTTGTAATGCACATTACCATACTTCTCCCTTGGGACTGCTAAACATTTCCTCAACTTACTCGTGGTAGAGTTGTTCCTTTATCCCACGCACTAGATGATTGTGTTCTAGATACTAAGGATCCCACAACTAGCTATGGTGTCCGTATCTACATGTTTATAAGGACATCACTGAACAGAAAAGCAAATGTGATATGCACTTCTGGGGAGCCAGTCTAAAAAAACCCACTGTATCTAACTATTAGTGGGGAAAATACCAGATTTGGGCAAGTCATTATGGGCAAAGTGTAAAATAGATGTAGCTGTTCCTTCTGTTTGAAGAGGTTTGTATTAGAGGATCTGAAGGCTCCTGACTGGACTATGATGCAATACGAACACTATAGCTCAATCAGAAGAAGCTAGAAAGATCATTATTTTTAAAGGAAATGTATTTTGAATGGAAGTGTAAACCAATTCTTTCAAAATAAAGATGATACAAATAAAAAGCAGGATTTGCAAACTAAATGTTAGTGAAGAACCATACAATCTAATCTACTAGAAAATAATGGTAATGGCACTGTGATGGTGAAATCCTTTAAAACAGAGGTAGTTTGTAAACAATCATTTTAAGACCAGTGATTTCACCGTTTTAAAATTGTTCTTAAGTGCTGCTTCACACCTTCTAAAAAAGATAAAAGAGAATGGTTAGATACTCCAGAGAAATATATGAATATACATACATGTATATATTAGCTCTGTTCTTACAGTCTTCTGTAAGTGTCTGCTTTTGGCCACTGTCAAGACAGCATGCTGGGTTAGGTGGACTTGTAGTCTCAGCCAGAACATGCAGTAATTTCTTATTTACCTTTTTACATGTGCTAGCTCACCTGGCATCCTAGGATATGTGCCAATGTTATTACTCCCCTTTGTATGATGACAGCTGTCTCTTAAATTTCCAAAGGTGTTGTATGGGTTTGGTTAATATCCAGAATGCTGTTTACAACTGTATTGTGAAGCACCTGAAACAAGTTCCATTAAGGTTTGAGAAGTAGCAGGAATGGCTGCTGAAAGCTATCCTGGGGTAAAGTGTTGTCCTAGACAGACTGTCCACTGACAGCAAGTACCTCGGAGCATCTCATTTTGCCCACCAGAGTGGTAGAAAAACTAGCAAATGAGCTATGTCAAACTTCAGAGGGACACAGGAATATTCCCCTAATGTTGTGGCTCACACTGAGTTCAAACAAACATCTGTGGCAATTTAAGACACAGCTGTAGCCTCCTGACTGCCCAGTCCCTTCTTTTATGGCTATTAACATTTACCAAAAGTGATATATAGAAGAATTTCTATGGTTCAGTTATCCTAGATCCACATGCCTAATGTCCTGGTGCAAACCCATTTTCATTAGACCAGAACTAGGGCAGCTGGGCCTGGGAACACATTTGAACCTGCCATCCTTGCTTCAGAGCGAGAAACCTCGAGCAAAGAAGTTAGCATCAGGATTTTAACATTTTAAAGTACTGCTGCCAGATCTGCAAGAGCTTGTCTATCAGAGCCCTAAGGCTCAAATGGAAGAGAAATGAGTAACTTTGTCTGAAATGCTCCGCATAAAGTAGTGCCAGTTTCTCATTGGTAAAACCCTGCAAGAAGGATATGGATGTATTTTAGGGAAGTGAAGCTGTCCTTCAGCTGTGAAATGTCAGGGAAGAGAGCTGGGACATTTTACACCCTGCTGGCATCCTCTTTTAACATGATGATATTTATGACATGACTGTCTGTTGCAATTGGAAATGTTAAATTCATAAAAGTAATTTTCTTAGACCCTTTTTCAATTCTTGTTACAACGGAGGCTTGTAAAAGAGGATAAGCAAGCAGACAGAGACATGAACAAGACTTTTAAGTTCTAGCTCTCTAGCTGCAAAGGTTTGCCGTTCTAAAAGGGGAAATTGTGTTAAGTGGTATGATTCACTCTACAGTGCAGGAGCTTCCCTCCATAACAGGCAGACCTGTACGCTTTCCAAGCTGTACATTCAAGTCAGTTGACTGTACAGCTACAGATTACACTAATGTGCAACTCGAAGTGGACTGGGGAATACCCTGACTACTTTAAGAAAGCCATCTTGGACAGCTAGGACTGATGGTGCACAAATAGTGCATGGTTTACTTCTTAGCTATGTAATCAGCATTTAAGTTCCAGATCTGTACTCCTTCACACCCCATAGTCCCTTTGAGGCTCCTTTTTCAATTCTACTTTATACTTCTACTAAATTCTAGTTTTCCATTGCTATGGACTGTCTTACAGGGGGTTTTTTTCCAAGATATTAATTTGGGGTTTTCTTTATGCTCAATTTGTAGCACAAACTGTTGTAAAAAGTTGTGCTTCCAAGAGTTGCATACAATTGAATGGTTAAACAAATTTATTTATTAACGTTTTTCTAAATTATCTGAGATGGAAATGTATCAAAGTACCTTATAGTATGAGCCGGGAAACATGAATTATTACAATTTACTACACAAAACCCTATCCCTATCCTTACCACAACTAATGTTATTTGCTGTAATATATAACAGTAAATACATTTGCCATTGCTTTGATAGCATTTGCATGCACTTAAAAGCTAACGGGTACTGTTACCAAGTTAGCATATAAAGATTGATGAAACAATTACTCATTTTAAAAAATCAGTTGAATCAAAAATGTTATCAGTATGACAGCCTCCACCCACACATGCACAAGACACATTAATCAATCATACACAGTTAAGAAAGCAGCAGAAAACAGAAAATACAAATATTTTTGTGGAGTTTCACATCTCTGTATTTATGAGAAAAGTTATGCTGAAGATGAAGGCACCTTAGTTTGGCTTTTCAAATTCAGGTAGTTATCTGAAAATACAGGTATTTCTGCGTATTATCGCAAACGTTTAACTCTGGATCCCTATACATAGTACTACAACTTCTCTATAAAACCTAGAATGTCTTATTAAATTTGAACCTGGTTCTGCAAACCCACCTGCTTTTTCTCTTTCTGTTCTGTCTTTTCCATATTAACAAGCAATAGCAATCAGGCCTGCTCTCCCCTCCTACTAGCTCTCAGGTTGAGCTGACTGTTCCTGTCATTAACACATTCTAAGGAGCTGTGTCTTCACGTGCTGCTTTTAATTTTGCTTGGATTCCTGCATTTTCCACTGAAACAACCCTTCTGAACACTGAGAGACTTAGGAATGCCTTAGATGAGAGCATGAAGTCTCTAAAAGGCCCAATATATTTTTGGATGTGTAGCTGGATTTAAAAGAGAAACACAGAAATATGATGCAGAAAAGAATTCAAGGTCCAGCTGTCCCACTGGCTATGTCCCTGTAAGGAAGTACCTCTATATTGTAACAGATCAATTCTCTTTCCTTGTGGTACACTTATGCCATCTTTTATAAAAATCAGAGTGTCTTAAATACATGACAAAACAAAGAGTAACATTATAATAAATTTCAGTCACATTCTGAACCAACATGAACTTTGGAATCACAACTTTGAGGGAAATTTGTTCACTTAGGGGTTTTTTGGTTGTTTTTTTTGCTACATTTTAAGCCACAACACAGATCTGAATGTACCTCAAGAGAAATTCAGAGCTGGACTGATAGCGTTCCAAATTCAGAGCTCTTCTACTCTGCTACTGAAATCTGTACATCAAGAAAAATATGTGCTAGAGTCACTTACATGAACTAGTTTGTTAGTATGTTTAAATACTGCAAAGAAAGGAGCTCTATTATTTGCTGTAATTGAATATTATGAAAATCATAAATATTTTATTCCTATGACTGTTCATTCAACACTTGCCTGCAGTACTCTGTCAGAATCTTCAGGCTAAAACCCACCCATTTATCATCAGAAAGACTTCGAACATTGTCATTCTAGTTTCAAGTTGTTTGCATTGATAATATTTTTTGCCTTGCAGGTGGTACTGTGAAGGGAAGGAGCTTGAGAACTCACCAGACATTCAAATTACCCAGACAGGTGATCAACACTCATTGGTTATTGTTGAAGCTTTTGAGGAGGATACAGGACGTTACTCGTGCTTTGCTTCAAACATCTATGGAACAGATTCCACTTCTGCAGAGATTTACATAGAAGGTAATGTTAGAATTCTTGCAGAAATCGGTTGTTGAAATTGGTCATACAGGATTAAGATACAATTATGTATTTTGTATGTTAACCGTGTAATAGATTTGTCACAAAAAATACACAGCAGGAAGTCAACACTTTTCATCATTACTAACGTATTTATTACTTCTCTGTAAAATAGGCTTCAGACAAGTGACTGCCCTTTACATATAATTTTATTGTGTTGCTTCCCAGAGATTTTATGTCTCTCATAGAAAGATCAAAGTCTAGAAATATTCAGATTCTGATGCCACCTTGTATTTTTTGTCTGTGGTACTCTACAGAAATATAAGAACCTAAACTTTGTGTCTAATTCTTATTAACCCCTTTTTCCTACTGCCATTATTACAAATTGAATATAGGATAGCTTCATCCTAAACCATTATTGGGACCTTGTAACCAAAATGAGTATGCCAGCAATTTGATATTTTACTCGCACAATAGATGCTGTAAATAGAATATATTTCTGCAGATTTAGGTCTCTCTTCTTTCTCCTTATGCTTTTTAATATATCCTACTTGGCTTAAGAGAGGTCTATTTATTGTATTTCTTTTTAACACTTTTTTGGGTAAGGTTTCAGGTTGCATCCATCATTGTGCTAGCAGGATTACAAATTTAAAATAAACACACAGAATCTTTTTTTTTCCTTTTGTCTTTTTTCCATTTCTCAGGCAGAGAAATATACTGTGAGTAACATCACTGACCACAGTGGGACCATTCATAAATTAAAGCACCTACCCTACTTAATACAAGGTTAATTTTGCTCTACTGTTATTCTTCTTTCACGTCTCTAATCTGACAGTGAAAGGACGAATCCTTTTTTAGTACCTGCACTGCCCCTGACATTAATGGGAGATGTCTGTGCTTGGCAGGGATTTACTAGTTCTCGAGACTGGGGCTAAGGCCTGCTTTTACCTAACTTGTGGATGTTGGATGGAAGCCATGGCTGATGGAGATGCTCACTGGCAGGAACTGCAGAGAAAATGAAATTTCCAAAGGCAATGAAGGCTGAATCAGAAGTGTAAAATGTCTCAGTAAGACAGCTGTTAGTAAACGGAGCTAGTATCTTCTCCAAGCTGTGCTATAAGGCACTAGTTTAAGAATAATAGCTACGATTCCAGGTGTCTCTCTTTTTTTTTTCCCCCCCTGTTTTTTTTTCCTGTTTTTTTTTAAACTGGTAGTATCATGCGCCTGTGAAAAAAAAAAAAGCTCTTACTTGATTCACAACAGCAATTACAGACTAAATCATACTAGTGGCATTTTAAAGAGAACGTGAGGAAGACCCAGGTATACATTCACTCTTGGATGCTGTTTTCCTCATTTCAGTCACACCTCATCCCAAATCTGCCTTATGTCAATAGCAGTTCTGCATCTTACACAGTGTACATTGTTGGTTCATTTCCACTGCAATGTGATCTTTTGTTTTGGCATAACTTTATAATATATATCCTTAGAATGCTCTAGAGAAATTTGAAGGCTTGTATCATTCATAGATAAACTTCTCCAAAAACCCCTCTGATAAGTGATTTTTTTTCTTTCTCATAGGAGTCTCTTCTTCTGACTCTGAAGGTGAAATCATCAAAGACGAAATGGATCAGTAAGTTTAAAATCAATTACATCTTCCATATTTTTTCTTACAGTTAAAAAACCCCACAAGTGTAGACATTTCAGTTTCCGTTAATATATTGCAACTTCCAACACATTAGGCTTTTGTTTGGGATTTGTTTGGATTGTTTGGGTTGGGTTTTGTTTGTGTGTTTGTTTATTTGCTTTAAAAATACTATGGAACAAATACACATTTGCTTGTGTATCTTCAACTTTAGCTTAAGAATTGAAACTTTAATACTAAATATAAACATAAGAAGAAATATGTTACCTTAAAGATTAAACTACTAGAATTAATTTACTAAAACAGATGCCATTTGACTAGACCCAACTTAAATGCTGATTTAAGCATCTGACTTAGAAAAACAGTGTAGCAAAATTTCTCACATGAAAATATGGTATGTCATTAAGTTTTTGTCAGAAGATGGCTATACATGGATTATTTAGATTTAATATAAGGAAATTAATAGATATAAACTAGAGTAAACTGAAATGATGGGTATAAAAGACTACTTAATTATAAAAAGAAAGAAAAGGTGTCAGATGTAATCCAAAACCTGGGAAATAATTTTATTTTTCCTAGATGAAACCCATTCCTTGTGCATTTAGAACCTGATCCAATGCTGCTAAAATCTGTATCTTTCAGAATCAAAGTCTTTCTATTAACTGGAAAGGGAGTCAGACTGGTTGAAAACTAAAATAATCAATCTTTTATTCTGAACTCCTTTGTATGCATTAATTCAACCCCAAAAGCAACCAGTGGTTTATAAAGAGGAAATTTTAATCAGATAGACTTATGCACCCTGGGTTTTTTCCATTATTTATTAAGGAAGGTTATACTCATTACAAATGTCATTTTATTTTAAAATGCAAATACAAAAGACTGCAGTGTGTTTGACTGAAGACCTCAGGCTGACAGCAAATCCTGGTTTAGGTGGTTTTTACTTCAAAGTCTTAAAATACTCCAGATTGGATTGGTTTATGGACTTTGATAAATGTAAAAGTTTATATTAAATTTAAGGTCAAGAAGATCTCAAAGATTTGGGGACGAATTGCTAAGTTTTTCATAGTTCTACCTCAGACTTTTCCAGATGTCTCAGGCATAAATTTTTTTCTTATTCACCTCGTTAGTTGTTAATGTAGTGTTGACCATGATCCTGATCACTTGATGGCATCTCTAAGTTGCTTACCTCATTAAATTGTGAAGTAATGTATTGCATTCTGTATTTCTTAAAAAAAAAAAGGAATGCTGCTCTGACATTGTAGTGGGACGTCCTCAAATGATAGAATTATGAAAAAACAGGTTTGGGTATAATAAAAGTGTCTTTACTTCTGCTTAGCTTCCAGCTGCCATCACACGAATCTGAACACCTGTAATTAAAGGGAATTAGTATGAGAACAGGTGCAAAAAAACCTTCACAATTTCAAAAGAGAAATCAGTGATCACAAGAAGTGTATGTTCACTCTGAGTAAGGCTTCCTCTGGTTTGAGGGCTGGCTTTCCTGGGGGGGACCTGTGGTACATTCCAGAGCCGCTAGTGCATACCTCAAACTGAATAAAAAGACCATCTCTTCATCATCTACATTATTTTACTTAGCAACAAAAATAAATAGGGTCAACTCTTTTACTTCAATATAAAAACAACCTAGAAGAAGTGAAGAGTACTGAACCTGTACTCTACCAAAACTGCATGATATTCAGAAAGCATAACTCTCTTTTTTTATTTTTCAGCAGTAAATTATTGAATCTGTATCCAAGCAGACCATGGTACTTTCATTACCTTATGGGCCCAAATCTTTATACAAGCTCAGGGAGCAGTGCAGGAGAAACTAGCACTGTCCTCTGAGCAACTAGCATTGCGCTCTCATGCTGCAAGTCACAATTAGGCTAATCCAGGTCATTTATTACATTTGGTGTAACTGAACTACGTCTGAGAGATTAGAGTGGCAAGATACGCAGCCTGATTCTTATAAAATGCAGTTTACCTAGGAGTACGTATCCGTTTAGATCAATTGGAATTCAATCCCAGAAGTGAGGCTGGGGCTGACATGTAACTGGGACAGACATAACTAAAGGACATACATGTAGCTCTGGCTTCCAATTAGAGAACTTGTTTTTGTTAACATTTCACAGCAAACCAAAGCCAGCTGACACCTCCTTGAATGCAGCATCTCCTGCTGTTAGAACTGCAACCAAGCATCAAGAAACCTCCAAGGCACCATCTGCCACGGTACAGCCTGTGTCTGTACCTGTCCAGCCTGTGTCAACACCAGTTAATCAGGTAGGGGAGACAATACGCTGAATTTCAGGGACCAAAAGCAAGGTCTTAAGAAGGTGTTTCTTCTGCAGTTTGTGACTCAGGACCCCCAAATTTCCTAGTTTTTGCTCTGCTGTTGAACTTCAGCTTTGAACCTTACAGCCACACAGTAGTCGCATACACAGAAGAGATGTCCTGCCTACTTGCTAACCTTTAGCACCTGGCAAAGGGAAGGGAACCTTTCATCCCCAGGTTACAGGCATCTCCGCGGCAGTGAGCAGAAGGAGCAGCTGCCGCTAGCTCAGCCAGCGGCGGGCATCTGTGTGCGCTCCAGCAGGTCAGAGACTGCATGCCGCGAAGGGCATTTGGATGCGTAAGTCAGCTCGCCGGCCTCTTCACATTGCAGACTGACTCATTCACTTTCAATAGCAGCAGCCGGTAACTTTTTCCTCTCCCTCTCTACAGAACTCACTTGAAATAATTTTCTTTCAATGAAACTTATTCTAAGCTAAATAATTTCACTACTATGTTTACTTTTATATGTAGATACGCTTATGTACTACATAACATTTTAATATCCCTATCAAAGAGTTTCTAACTAATGTTAGCAGGCATTTATTTCCCAATAGGAAAGAAGAGCCATATTTACTTAAAACTGAAAAGTTAATGACAAACTCACTTTACACTGCCTTTTCAATGTTTACAGCCTAGAATTAGGTGGTAACCAAGAAACAGATACTGAACAGGTGAAGTAATGCATGTTTACTTTTGACTACAAAGAGAACAGAAGTAAGCCTTCGCGACATTTTGCCATTTTGACAGAGGTTGCCTAAGTCAAAAATGATAGGTATCTCAAAAATTACCACTTTTAATCTTGATGACTTGTAAGACACCATCTATGAAATTTGGTTATGTTTCCTGAGATACTGAATCACTAATTCTGCTCTTCTGGGCAGCTTCTATTTCACTAAAATGAAAAACTCTATTTATCAAGTTATATAAGGAAGTTTTCCAGGAGAATAACTTAATTCTGATTTCACTGAGTAGGATCAATAGGGTGATATACCACCTCTGTAAATTGTTTGGTTTTGGCAAAGGAGAAGAATTACAAGATTAAGACTTGACTTAACTTTTCCCTATTAACATCCATAAATTTTGTAAGTAAGAATTCTTAAAAGAGGACTACTACCAAGCAGCCTACGCAGATTTGCCTTAGTGAAGTATCAATGAAAGATGTTATAATACACTGCAGTGAAGTTTTCCCTGCCACAATTAACTCAAAAAGGCAATAACAGCATTTTTGTTACTCAGGCAGCAACCCATCCAGGAAGATCACTAGCAGTTGTCTACAATAGAGCAACTTTTATTCATTTGTTCATTCATGTGATGTTTTGCAATCTACAGGCTCAAAGCCCCACTAACTATTTGCAAGGACTGGATGGAAGACCTATAATTGCTGCTCCTGTATTTACAAAGGTAATTTGTTCTATGACATATTTGAAAACTAAAGAGGTCAATTAATTGTATGGAGAGATAATTAAAATTTTCTAGCCATCAAAGATAAAAAAAGGAATTCTGCATTTCTTAAGCCATCCAAGGATTTAAGTGCCTTTACGAAATCTTACTGAAACCAGTATTACTTCCAGACCATAAGACATTTACTGACTGTCTATTCATTTTCTCTATTAGATGTTACAGGATATTTCAGCTTCTGAGGGGCAGCTTGTTGTCTTTGAATGTCGGGTGAAAGGAGCTCCTTCCCCAAGGGTTGAATGGTATAGAGAAGGAACACTGATAGAAGATTCTCCAGATTTTAGGATATTACAGAAAAGTATGTTTCTTGCGTGGAAATATTGTGTCTAATAAAATAGAGGCAAGCACCAAAATTGCTAACATAGCAACACTTTGAATTTCTTCTTACAATGGTAAGAACTATAAAAGCCATATTTATGGCAATAAATATGGGTTCCAGAAGGCAAAACTGTGGATGAATTGAACAGCATACTCACAGGTAGTATTCGTCTGAGATTCCCCAAACTATTGAACTGTTTTGCCTTCTGTTTGATCCCTCTGCCACTTCAATGTCCTTTTCTAATTCAGCCTTACTTCTGCTGTTTGTTTTTGGTTTTGCACCATTTATGTAGAGTTCTGTTGCCTGTATATCCCTCATGTTTTAGTTAAGTGCTATTGTAATAGTGCTTATGGGCAGCGGATTGCTTTTTTATCCACAAAAGTAACCTGATGTACACGTTAGCATGCCTACAGATACATGTGTGTGCACATAATACATGATAGGTTGTAAACATATACTTCTACTTTAATTTTCAAATGCGGTCAAAACATCTGCAGTTTTCTCATAAGTCACTGGAATGCTAAAATTGCTAAAACTCAATAGAAATTCCTTAAATACCACACTAAATCAAACCTAAATTAAACAATGTTTTATCATAACTTGATTTCATGTCTGTAATAGTTTCAGAAATTGTCTTCGAGACACAATAAAATAGTACTAAGATTGCAAAAAAATACTTTTTGCAGAATTTATTTCCTATTCATAAGTTCTCAAAAGTTTTCATAAGTGTTCATATTGTCAGTGGATTTGACATACCACTGAGTACAAGGCCTGGCTGTCTCCAGCACCTCTTAAACAGAAAATTGGATCAAAAGGAATATTGCATCATATTGAGAAGATCAAGCTTCATATTTAGTGCTTAAGAAAAAAAAAATATTGGCAAAAGTACATATATTCAATCTACTAATTCTGCTCTTCTTCCCTTTAGAACCACGATCTATGGCTGAACCCGGTAAGGATCATCAAAAGGCTCATACTTTTTTGATTATACAAATATGGTGATTTAACTTCACAAAATATTAATTATTTAAACTCCATAATTTAATTAACATTTCTTCTTTTCACCATGTGCTGTAACTACTAGTGAGATGCATTTCACTGTAGACTGTTCCATAAACATATAATTTGAATTAATTCTATCACTTTTGAAGAAAAAAATGTTTCCATTCTGCTTTGACCCAGTTCTAAATTAGGACCTAAATGTTACCACCTTATGAGCTAAAGATTAACAAAATTAATGTATGAGGGTCCCCTATATATCTGAGGTTCAGAAGTACACCAGATGATGTAGGACTGAGCTATTTTTATCTAGTTTACCAGTTAGGGAACATTGCATCAGATGTTTAGCCATGTCAGCCATTCCCTTTGCTCCTTACCAGCGTAATATGAGAGTATCACATCAGGTGTTCCACCCCTGATATCAGCAAATCCTATAAAAGTGTCTGGATTTGCTAATTTCAAGGGTCCGAGCAGAATGTAGGCTACTCTGCATGATTTGAGCAAAGGAGCCTTATAGATCTTGATTTCTCCTCCATGAGACAATCACTCTCTTGGTTTTGCTTTTCACTATTAAAAATATAAAGCTGTCCCTCTTAAGATAGAAAATTACCAAAGGAGTATTAATTCTTACAGTATATAAACTTCTGTAACACTTCTCCTTGCCCTATTAAAAGTTTTTTACCCAAAAAAGTATCTTGAAAGAGACTCCCTCTCTCTGCAATGTCTCTCACTGAGACTTAGGAATGAATAAATGGAGCTTCTACCAGAACCCACCGATGCTGTTCCTTTACTGTCCAGTGGCATCACTGCTGAGTAATGTGAAGCAGTTTTCAGAGGGTAATCAGTTGGGTGCAGTTGTCACTGCCTCATCATCTGCTGCTTGTTCAGAAGGAATCTGGATTTCCATGCATGCAGTGGTTGGCAAATCCAAGTACTATAAACTAGATATTATAATGCCTTAAACTAGTTCTATGATCCTAGTACTATAATAAACTATTATTCTTCCATAGTTGTTAGCAAATAATCTCTTTGTTGCTACTGGATTTTCCTCAGCAATGACATGAAACAATCGAGTTCAGTGCGGTATGGTCTTCTACAGAAATACTCGTAAAATATTAATCCTGTAGGGTTTTAGGAAAGTTTCTTGCAAAATGGTAGCAAAATAGTCACTGACTAGTTGAAGAAATGTTATCAGCCCACATTTCAATCCACTTTAGATGTTACTCTCCCTCCCCATCCCAGCTGCCCACCCAAATGAAAGATTTAAAATCCTATCACCTTAGGTATTTGTTAGCTGGTACTGCTGCCTGGATATGTCAGATACTCGTCAGACAGGAATGTCATAACTCCAGACTGACTTTTCAAGAAGGAATTTAATTTTTGCTAGTACAATTTTGCTAGTACATTTTTGGTGCCCATTAGTCTTCTTCGCAAAGAAGTGAAAAGGCAACTTTCTTTAAGCACAATTAGCACAATCCCCTCTATCTGCAAATCTGCACTGGTACTTTTGGAAAATGCCAGCCTATATGTATGTGTTTTGTATTTCTTCACCTTACAGAGTGACTCCACTTGAATTGTTCCTAGTTAATTATAACTAATCTTTCAATCTGATGAGATAAAAATACATATATTTTAGTGAGTAGTGGGTATAGAGTACACTCTATTTCTCTAAATTAAATTTTAAGTTCTTCAGAGAGAAAGTCTGTACTTCACGTGATTAGGAAAACATTTTCTAATGTTTTCCAAACACTGCTGACACCTGTTCTTCACTTTCATTGGGCATGCTGGAGCACAGAGGGTACCAGTTGCTGCAGACAATGCTGGTAACAGCTGCTGCACACAAAGGCTGCCAAAATTGATAATACTGATGAAACTAAAATCAAACTGAGCAAGGTGGAAAACCTTAAGGAAATGTCCCTGAGGGTAGTGAAGGCTTTGTGTGTTTGTCCAATGCATGTTCACTGCAAGTAATAACACTGCTCTGATGCTTTGCAGAGGAAATTTGTACTCTCGTTATTGCTGAAGTCTTTTCAGAAGATTCTGGCAGTTTCACCTGTACTGCAAGCAATAAATACGGCACAGTCTCTAGTATAGCTCACCTAACTGTCAAAGGTAAGAGTTTGTTTTAGTCCTTTGCTTGCTAGTAAATACAAGGCAGAGCCACCTGCTGCACTGTGCAGTCCAGGCTGCTTATCGAACATACAGATTGCTATGTCTTTTCAAAATGTCCTTCCCCAATTAGAAATGTGAAGGAACAAGGAACATTAGGGAATGAATCCCACACAGCCCTTCCAAAAACACAACTCTTGCTGACCTCAAGAGTTCGGCAATAGCCCTTTTTGGAATCTCTGTGGACTGCCTAGTTTGCTGTTTCAATAACCTTTTGGTGCAGAGCCCAAAGGAGGAAACCTCAGAACAGATTCTTTCATACTGCCTACGTGATTTATGCTGCCAAGGCACTAAGCAGTTAGGTGAGCAAAGTACAGTACATAAAAGCATAGTACACTGTTGACTCCAATTCAGCTCAACTTCTGGCAGTGTTCTTCATAATGAAAAAGTTAAAGAATTCTCTGAAAAGAAAGTTTGTATTTCAAAGATGCTAGTGGAATTCACAAGGCACATGGCTGAAGACCACTGCTGGATCTTCCAAACTAGAACTGTGTCTCTTTTCCCCCCACTTTTACAATCTTCCTTTGTTAAGGGAATTTGTTGTTAAATAAATGAGGTCAAAGAACTCACTCCAACAGCTGGAAGGACATCAGAGTGAGTTTTTCCAACTGTAACTTTTCTGATTTCATTTCACTATAATTATGATATTTACATATCACCGAAACTTGGATATTTGCTATTTCAGCTTCTGAAGACACTAGTAATGCTGCTACCCTTCACCCAATGAGCTCAATCAACTTAATTGCTGCTGAACATCAACCTCCCCCATGCACTCCTTCCCCCCGTGTAGTAAATCAAACACCCAAACCTAAACTTGAAGGTGTTCTTGTGAACCACAATGAACCCAGATCGAGTTCCAAGATAGGTCTCCGTGTGCACTTCAAGCTGCCTGAAGATGATAAAGGAAGTGAATCATCATCAGAGGATGGACCTGGTGCTACAAACCAAATCAGACCCAACTATTTCCAAGAGAGGATAAATGGACAGCCAATGAAAATACCAGAGCCGACATCGCCATCCAAGGAACCCCCCCCAGTATTGGCTAAACCAAAGCTGTAAGTAAAAGGATTCTAACTCTCAGGAACATCACTGATAGTACTTAGTATTTATAGACCAGGACACTATTGCACTAGAGCAAAAAACTCAAACGCAGAACAAAAAAGACAGTATCACATGGTGCTGGCCTAATTAACCATGCTCTTAGAAATACATATTCTACAGAGATAGATATTTTTTTCTGTATGCCTCTTGGGAAAAGTGTTCTCCAATTTCAGATATTTTTTTCTGTATATGTAAAATAAAAGCATGTTCTCCAATTATATCTCACTCTGAGTATGCAATTTTGCCCAAACCAGACATATGTAGTCTTATACATAGTATGGGCTAGCAACTAGCTAGCAACTGTAATCCCAAAGGCCATGCCTCATGACTTTTATGTCTCAAAAACATAATCTCCTCCTAAAACAGATAAAATACTTAGAAATGTTTGATAATGTGAAACCACTTGGTCTAAAAAGCACCTGTGTGATTATTAGCCAAAATGCTGGTTTCAGAACTCACTTTAATAGGAGCTAAATAACTGCAATCTGGCTTACAAATGCTCATTTAAAATCCAATAAACCAAATCCTACTCTTAGTTATACAAGCAGAGAAGTACTAAGGTGACAGAGCAGAACTGGACAATGCTATCCCTTAAATACCTTCAAGTAAGATTTATATTTACATTTCATGTGTTAAAATGTAAGAATCGCCTTCAGTCAAATGATGTTCAAACAAAAATCTTTTGTGCCTCTGGCAAAGAAGGGGAGAAGAAGGAAAAGTTTAGTTTAGTAGCAAACTAATATTATGCTCTTCTCATAATGTTAAGAGAATATGTCATGTAGGGGTTTCCCCTACCTTTTACTGTATCACAGGATATAGAACTATTCTCTTCCAATTCACTTATGGAAATGTAGTCAGCCAGCACATTCAGGGCTCGTGACCAATTTTGCTCATCTTTGTTTTATATGCAGTGATCAGACCCAGTTAAAACAGCTCCACAACCAGGTCTTGCTTGAACAACAGCAGGTGCATCAGATATCTACAAGAGAACTGTCATTCAACACAGCTTTACTGAATTCTGCTACTTCACTCCATCCACAGTCCACCTCAACTACGTACAAACAAAGCAAAGCTTCTGCTTCGCAAGCATTCAGCTATACCCGACCTAAGCAGTTCCTACCATCACAAACCACACCGCCTACCAGCTCCAGTTCTAGCTCCTCAGTTACAACATTCAGCAATGTCCCTCAAGGAACTCAAAGAACAAATAACAAGGAAAATTTCACAGGAAATCCTCCACCTGCCCAATCAAGGTCTTCAGGAGGGTTTACAAGCAAAAGTGAACAGTCTCTACCAAGCCCTAAAGAATCCATGGTGCTTCCATTAACACTTTCTACATCTAGTGCAAAACAGGTTCAGCCACAGAGTGTGACTCCTGCTCCTATCTCCCCAACTGGCCGGATTCAGAATCCAGTAGCTTTCCTTAGTGCTGTTCTGCCTTCGCTTCCTACTGTGCCATCAACCAATGCTATGGGACTGCCCAGAAGTACACCAGCCACGTAAGTAGCATAAAACATATGCGCAGAAGCAGGGACAAGAAATACTCATAAAGGAAAACTAAGATGTGTTTCTGTTCAAGGGTTCAGTGGGGAGCTTACTGAAATGCAAGTAATTAATAAAACAGAAAAGTGAGTTATTCATATATTCTGGTCATTTCATCTAACATTTACATTCAGTTTAGAAAGCAAGGAATAGTAGCTTCTATAATAAGATACATCAAGGGTAAGATAAATTCAAGACAGAGAAATATGAGTGTATAAACAGGTATATACATAGAAGAATTTGGGGGCTCAGAGATTTGTAAGACTGTACTAGTGGGAGAAAAGAGATTTCATGACGTTGCAGGGTAAGCCACTCTAAGACCATTTGCCTGTATGACCTATAAAAACATTCTTACCTATTGTAAGCAACAAGTAAAGTTTTAAAAGGTACCTCATAATGTAAGTTATTTCTTAGTCCAGGTAAACCTAAGAAATAACTTCAGTAAAGGTATTTTCCTGGTTGCAATACTTTCTATATTTAAAGTCCCCCAGAAATCTCAGGAGAGTTAATGGTTTGCACATAAACATTTTAATTGACAGCCAGCATGATTTCTGTGACAAAATGGCCACCACCATACAAGCGAGTAAGGATGATGATGTACCGGAAAGGTCGTGGCCTTAAGAGTTCCTTCTTTACTAGTAGAGTTGAAATTAATATCCCTTTTGTGGACTATGTGAACCTTGTGTTAGCATGGCTAGCGCCAGCAGATTGATAAAATTTTTTATTAATAGAACTTCAAATTCTGCATAAAGGAAGGAGTATTTCCACCTTTTACCAATGGTACACTTAAAGGTAGTGATAGCCATCAGTAAGTCACAATCTCCTACTTATCCTGCTGATACTACATCAACCAATCTGTAATTATAACAGAAAAAAAAAAGTGTCCCTGTATACATAGCATTCACCATTCTGTGTGCCAAGAAGCCCTGCCTTCAAACCATTACTGCACTCCTACTCACAGACTTCCTAGTGGCCCAGCACAGCCACATAATTGCCATTACCCTGTGGCACATGCCTGGAGGCCTTCATGGCCCTGGCATCACGGGCAGGCATACACAATAAAGTTATAAGGTTCACAGTGAAGGTTTTAACTATACCCATCTCAAGCCTGTGGCCTGCTTTCACAACACGGCAACAAGCAAGCAAAAAACAACTGCAACTACTCATCCACTCTCCTTCCTCCCCTTCAGAGCTGGTGCACAAGTGCTCAAGCACTATTCTCTTTGCATTAATGACACTTAACCCTTGCAAAGTGCTTTACTTTTTCTAACTGCTGTACAGGCATTACCAAATAAATCCTTACAATATGCCTACCAGGTAGAGTAGTTAAATATTGTTTTCTTCATTTCATCTTTCCTGGGTCCCAGCCCAGAGCTGAATTCCCACATAACTGGAGCTCTACATGGGAGAGAGTAAAAGTGAGGGCACAAAAGATCAGGAAGGAACCTGAACAGTATCTGTGCTAATCTGTGAATATCTATTGAAGTTTCAGCTTCCTTATTTGGCATTATCAATTATAATAACTCTGGTTACAAAAGCAGTGAGAGATCACCATGTCTATGGAACAACAAAAGGAAGGTATCTTGCACAGCAATCATCAGTTATAGCTTTTACCTGGATACTGTCCTGGTTTCAGCCGGGATAGAGTTAACTGTCTTCCTAGTAGCTAGGAAGCTACTAGTTTTATTTCGCTCAGGATATTGCTGGCTGCGGTTAAACCACGACAACCCCCTGTTATTAAGAACCCAAGTCCTGTGATCCCACTACTGGAACGTTGCAGACTCTCTAGTAGTGTGCTGCTGCTGTGCTTCAGTGGTGCGCTCTCACAGTCTCCTGACAGTCCTATCTAAGAATTTAACTATTTTCAAACCTTACTAAAATAAAACAGACTAGATCTATAAAATGAAAATAAAAAGAACTGTTGATGTTAGGTGCCATAAAAGGGTGACAGAAATGAAAGAAGTAAAAGTACATGGAAAGAGTAAATGATCAATGAAGATGTGAGATAAAGATCAATGAGGAAATGTATTAAATTTTAAATTATTGCCTGATCCAGTAAAATGTACAAATTGTATACCTATGGTAATACCTATATACATTTCTTTAGCATTCATTGTGACATCATTATTCCACGATAAATATAAATGGAACTTAGAGGCTTATTACAGTATTATAATGCTTATTCTCTTTAAGATGTGTGTCCTTAATTCCTACCGGCATGGGAATGGGATGCACCATTAAAATAGTATCAAAAAATCAAATCCCATATTGTGCTTTGGCTTCTGCGTAAATAAATAGTAGGTTCTTCCAGACAACTGAAGTGCAACATATCATATCATACAGGTGACAAAAAAAATATATACTGGTTGCTGCATGTTAGTATCAGAATTTTCTTTTAATAGCCCGACCCAGGGATTAACAAAGAAAAATGTGAAGCCTCTGCCGTTAGCAACAGATGATTCTATTCGGGAAAATAAAGCTGCACTCGTAAAGGACCTGGAAAGAAAACTGCATTTCAGAGAGGACGTTAATCAACAAAGTAGTCAGCAGGTAAGAAAATCAAGTGTTATTAAAATAAATTTTACACATGAACAAGACATGTATTATGACTTGTGGATTGTGCAGTTGACCAGCTATGCTACTTTGTGGAGTGAGCTTTGGTGGCAAGTACTGGTTTGGAATAGCAAACGGGAGCTTTAAATAGGAAGTATGAGGGGATGCAGCTGTAGAGGGTTTACTTTGTGGCTGAGTAGCATTTTTAATTTCTGATCATCTCTATTACAGACCAGTAGGAATGTAAAACTTTCTTCTTTTCATGGAAGCTTCTGTACATTGGATTTCATTTTTTCACTTTACAAGTTGCTCAACTCGTTGTGCACATACACATTCATACACTATATTTTTAACACAAATTAAGGACTGAAGTAATCAAACTGGTTAAGAAAAGGTTTCTAGTTTTTCTGTGGTTGAACTAAAATACAGAATGTAATTTTTAGCATTTGACCTATTTTTCTAAATCTCCCAACTTAAATGAATTGACAGGAATGAATTGTGAGGAACTTAACAAAGTTTTTGGTAGCTGTTACTGGCACACACCAAACTTCAGGCCTAGCATTATTAGAGTTTAGCAAAATAACAAGCCTTTTACAGAGTTCAAGGAACTAAATATCAGTTCATTCTTAACTGGAATCAATAAATTCACTGGATCTGGGCAGTGCCTATGAAAGTGAAGAAGAAATAAAAAATGAAATAATACTTTGAGGTTGAAATCACTATAAATCAGGTTCAACCACCCTCAGGTAACAGTGGGACACACTAAGGACTGCTAGAGAGCTGTTCTGTCTGTAGGTGATCATGCTACTCTCACTGTGGCCACAGAGCCCTCCACAGCTGTCCCACCAGCTCAGGCTTAACACAGCAATTAATGGTTTACCCTGATCTGTCGTCAACAAGGGAACTCTTCGCAACGTCTGTTAGCCCTTCTGACAGAGAACATGCAAAGATAAGCAAAAAGCTGTGGAGTCTCTGGAGCAAATTACCCTCTGTGGACAACTGCAGTGTAATCCCTGTTTTTTTAATTTTGCTGTTGACCTTTCTTTCTGACAGATCACGCTGCCAAAGCACTTTGAGTAAAACAACTGGCAAGCGGTATGTTTTGCAGATGAATCACAAGTGTTACAATTTGTGCTTGCTATGGTAGTAAAACAAATTATTTAGAGCGCTACTGTGAAATACCAATCAGTCTTTTGAGTTAACTGCATGATAACCCCTTTAGAAACAATGATCACTACTAGTGTCAAAGTTATCTGCTGACAGCAAAAGTTATTTATACACTTATTCGCTATTCTGTATGAGAGCAAACCAAAATCTTGATTCCCAAATCCCCCAAACACTGGAAAACTTCAAAGCTGTCATTTCTCTAATTGTTATGGTAATCAGAATGCCAACGGTAATGAACTACAAAACAATTTTAGGATTGCTCAATAAAAGTTCCCTCATTTTCCCCTGAGTTCCCACCTTTAATCACTTCTGATTTTATTCTTCCACATTGAGGAAAACCACTGCTCAGACTGACTCTAGCAAATTCGAGTCTGAGTTTTCTTCTCAGTGAAAGCAGTGATTATTTAAAGAGATGAGAGGATGCATAGTATTTACCAAAATTCCTATTGCTTTGCCATTTATATAACAGTCATCATCGTGAGAATAATATGTTGGAGTGCTGGATTCACACCCATAGATTTTGTCCTGTTTTTTCCTTTTCCTCCTAATTAACACAGAATCAAAAAGGAGACATTTTCAACCTATATATAGCGTATCTGCATTAAATTGATTATTATAATGGTAGGGAGGGGCTTCTCATTCACTTTCTCATAAATACGAATGCAACTCTCTCCTCCGTGTGAGAGATCACTGCATAATCAATGGAGTACAGCATTCAATAAGAATCTCAAAGTGTTGGCTTCTTTGCATTTTCTACATGCTATTTTAAAAATTCCTTCTCATAAAATGTGTCCTATGGAGTATTTTTATTTAGCAAATTGTATTGTAACCCCGTATTTCAATAGCAGCATTTGGTCTCATTTACAGTATCTGCAGAGCATGTAGGGATCATCCAGAATGAAAGCTGCAGATGACAAGTCTGTGCCTTAAAGTACTGTTATTGTCTTATATTACTATATAAAGTGCAGTAATGAACATGAGTGATTTACATTCTGGTGCTCTATTTATAATCTATCATTGACTTCCGTATGAAAAGTGTTTAGCTTACAAGTCAAGATTTTCCTAAGTGTCAGCATTATGCACTCAGCATGATATCTAATAATCCAGATGTACTCCTTCTGTTTCATCCAGTACATCATTCATCACCAACAATAAAGAAATCCAGAATCAGAACATAGTTGGTAATTTCGCTGATGTTGCATGAGACAGAACAGATTAGTCTCTGGTCTTCTACAGCTATGATAATCATGCAGTGCTGACAGAAATACAAACATGATTTTGCTAAGATTCTAGCTGCAACTTTGATCAAGTACATGCAATAACAAGCTGTCATTTTTACCAGAAAAAAATGCCATACCTGTCATTTATGCAGATGGTAGTATGCTATATTGCCAGGTGAAATTTCATCACAATTAGGAGTGTTGAAAAAAATGTGGTTCGGTTCTACCAAATGTCTTCAGTCAGATTTGCTCAGTTCTTTCAAACAGAAGATACACTAAATGAGGATTAGCTTTATGCAATTGCAGGAACAGGTTAGGACAAATCCTGGAATATAGGAGACTTCACTCAGTTTCTTCCTTGGCCTGAAGACAGTCAAATTTGTAACTTAACTCCCATAAGGACAGCCTAACTCCTTGCCAGTGGGTACGTGTATTGTTGGTGCTGTCCCAGGTTGCACAAATAATTAAGCATTCTTTATCAGCAGGATAAAAATCTGGAAATTCCACCTTTCAGAACGGCTTCCGCAACAGGAGACCCGAGCCTTTCTCTCACCTTCTCCAGCTCAATGAATAAAACTTAAGACTTTCAGGCAGTGTAGAACAGGCCTTCCTTTAGCAGGACATTTCAGAGACCATTTCAGCTTAATGGTTAGGGTTGTTTGAGGAAGCTGCTAGAATCCTTTCTTCCAGTTCGTGTTGGAGAAAAGAAACATAGACAGACTGAGAGAGACAGAGAGAGAAAAAGAGAATCACGCTCCTGCCTAGCAACTAGGACAAACACCTAGATTCTTGTCCTTGCTGTAGTGGATGTTTCAGTATTTCTGCAAAGCGAAAGAGGATAAGAAGGACAAAGAACTTCCCTGTCCACTCATCTCCACCCCCATAATGTTTTATTAGCATGGAGCGCAGAGCTTCCTCTTGGAGGCCGAGGTTGAAATCCTGTGAAACAGAGCATCCAAGTCTCATAACTTCAGTGAGTGTCTGGGCTACTGCACCATTTGAAGAAAGCAGAGTACACCCAGTGTTATCTCTGCTTCCCAAAATCTGTCAGTCTAGTCCATTGGGCCTTTTGTTTTCCTTACAAGTAAAATATCTTGGTAATGTTCAGTTAGTACATGTCATGTAGAAACAAAAAGACATGTGGGGAGAAAAGGGCAGACGGAGAATTTGGGGGGATTTTGGCAAATGGAAAAAAATATAAATGTATAATGCAAACTGATTCTTTTACCCTGGTATTTGAAAACATTTACAGGCTTCACCAATGGGACTATAAATAGAGGAAATTCAGCTTTACAGGCAAAACTTGGAAATTAATGATATTACCTCCTCAAAATTTTGCTATACAAATAATATAAAACAGAAAGATGAGGTAATTAAACCTCAAAATCCTATACAGTAATAAAGGAATTTATACCTTTTGGTTACAAGAACTACAAACTGTGCTGACATATCTGTGTCATTTACTATGAAGAATATCATGTGGCAATGCTGGTTGGTTGTGTCTTATGTAAGACCCAGATAGCAGCATGGTCACTGCCTTATTTTTAGGACAAAGAGTAAACCTACAGCTGTTTAGAAAGTTATGCACAGCCCTCACATGAATATTCTTTACTTTTGCTAGGGAATACTTTATAAGAACTTTCAGAGCAGAAGAGATGCAGGGCTTGTCCAGAAGCTTTTAGACCATTAAAAACCACGGCCTGTAAAACCATAAGCAGAATCTGACTCATCGCACAGGCCACATCATCACTAACACCCCAATGCTGATCAAACAGAATCATCTCACAGTTCCCATACTAAGCAGTCAGGCTCAGAAAGGTCCCAAGAATCACCAAGAACTCTGTTCCCTAGAGCACAAGAATTACACTTAATTCCTTAATTCAATCACTCCAAAAATCTTGCTCAAAAACAAGCTTCACCAGCGTCTCTCAAAGGTCAGCCAATGTAGGCAATTTTGGACTAAGGATGGGAGTTAAACCACAAGGAGTCCTCACAGAAGCTTGTTTGCTCTGTACTAGAAATGAGAAGAGATTTAAGAACCTGACCAAGACAAATTACCAGATCTTGATATGAATAGGTATAAACTCCCAATAATCGTGGGAATGAAGAGTTGAACAACCACTTGTAGCTGTCTTCTCAAGACCTAGATCTAATCAACAACAAACTAGAGACAGGTATTCCTGGTAAAGATCCTGGCTTGCAGAACTCATCACCTAGGAAAGGCAACCCGAGCTCCTCATGCTTTCACACATACTCCTAAGCCACTCACTCCAGCTGAGAAGTCTGTGGGAGCTGGAGATGCAAACCTCATTTGCTTTCTGTTCTGTTTTCCTATTGCTCAATCACTTTGAGCTGAACTATATTTCGAATATTGTCTAGCTGTGTACCACAGATGACTTGCTAGACTCTTCAAGGGTTTGTGTTTACATTTGGAGAGCGTGATATTCATGCCTTGTGGCATTTAAGACAGCCCAACATAATTTGCAAGAAGGAAGGCGCTTCAGTGATACTTCTTCATGGGGGATGATAAGTGTTAAGAAAAGCATGCACATTGGATGTGTTGGGTTTTGATGCCCACTGTTGAGGCGGGCTGGGGGGGTGGGAAGGAGAGAGAATCCAAACAGAAGATTTCAGTCAGAGTAGCCTAGATGAGACTTTGAAGCCAAGGACTATTACAACTTGGAAACAGATGCTGAGATGCAATATATGCCAGTTTCTTAGATAAACTGTTAACTGGATATAGAATAATTCTGCCAAAAAGCCAATCTAGCAGAAGTTACAAAACTGGGATTAAATTGGGAAATTTGTCTGGAGCTCGCAATGAGTGGCAAACAGAATTATGTTTTCATACAGTATATGAGAATCAACATTCCAATAAAGTTCCTCTAGCCTTTCTATTTGTGGTAATTTCCATGGGTTACTAGGCTAACATCAGATTATTTTGATGCTACAAGCTTCTACTAACTGTTAGCACATATTTTCACTAAGATCTGAATCCTGCTAAAGTCAACAGCAAGATAGGTTTTAACTTCAACAGATCCAGGATTTTAGAACATATATTTACACACAAAGATGCTTAGAAAATTACAGGAATTACTACAGTCTGTGCAATTCCCCTTTTTGCCAAAAAGGTTCACAGGTAGCAGAATGGCCCAGGAGCTAGATTACTTGATTCAAGATCTAGCAGACCATGATCCAACTCTCTGCTCTGTCACAGATTTTCTATGTTACCTTAAGAGGTCACTTAGCTTATTTAGGCCTCAGTTTCCCATACGTAAAATGCAGGTAACAGCCCTGCCCTGAAGGGTGCCTTGCTGCCAGGTGCTCAAAAAGTGATGGTGACGGGGCCAAACAGATTGATCACCAAGACAAAATTATGTCAATCTGTACCTTCAACAAGACTTGCATTGAGAGAAGATTTTGTTTGCCATACTGGTCAAATTACAACCATCCAGCAGCACACACAATATTGCCAAGGCAGTGCAAAGGCTAGCAACTCCCCAGAAGAGAAGTTGCATTTCACTTCTCCATCTGCCCCAAATTTCCACTAGAACTTGTACGACTTTTTTTTTTTTTTCCTTTTGAGTTAACTTTCTTCTAGCTCACTCCTGCAGAACAGGTCACTGTGGCATTGGATGACCGCCAGTGATGGCAGGAGGGATGTGTGGGAACATATAAGTATGAGCAGGGAGGGAAGTGGGGGAATGCTGCTGTTAGCACAAGCTGGCAACTAAACTGGTTCAGCTACATTGTCAAACCATATACTGAATACACTACATGTCTCTGTGGCAATAACATCGCGCAGCTCGCTCACAGGGTGCTACTAATGACTAGAGAAAAATGGTACAGAACTGCTTAAGACACATATTCACCAGCACATTTCCTCGCTTTGGTCTGGCCAGTTTTAAGTCTTTTACCCTTCTAGCTATACCCTGACAATATTAATGCAACAACCACTGCCTACTCCTCTTTTGCTAATGCATGTTTGTGAAATATCCAGGTTTCAAAAGTTGCAGTCTACTCAGCATATACAGATACAGATAATTACATACAATTACTATATATATATATATGTGTCATATATATTCTAATTTGTACAGAACATTTACAATTCTAGATAGGAGCTTGAATTTTACAGTTTTCTAGCTGGGAGATAGCACAGTTTTAAATATCTGGCTACTATATTAAACAAGTGTGTGAATTCCTGTCTGTAAAAACTTCATGTTCCAGAAAAGTTGCCAAAAAGCAGCTGAAACCCTACATTTTTGACCCCAAACCAGAGCTTGAACCTTTGTATTCTTTCCCCTAGTCTCCTCAGTATGCTGAACTGCAGCCTAGTTTTAACACTGCGCCCAGTGATCACGTTGACTTGTTCTTTGTGTGACACTTTACGAAATACTTGTCTGAACCACAACCACAAACACTTTGCCCTACTCCACTTATGTAATCACATTCAGAAATAGTTTTATGGCTTATGTGGTAAAAACAGTTCTTCAGAAAGCCATATTAACAACGATTTTCTGTTCTTCCTAATCCTAGAAGAAAATTTTCCAAACAAGCAAAAAAACTCCAAGATTATATTTATTCTCTATACAACTGTGTATTTCCACTTATTTCAGAGATTCCTGTTCTTTATAAGAAGTTTAGTGTAATAACTTCAGTCTATGTATGTTGGTGTTAAAATTTGGTGTGTAAATTTATATAAGCATATATACGCACACTGAACGACACATTTAGAAAGACAAAGACTGAAGTATGAACACAACACACAGGCAAAACTTTGGGGCTGTGATAACCTTAACTTTGTTATTTTCTAATTTAAAATATATTTTTGAATATAACTCCTTAAAATGACCAGTCCAAACACATGCAGTCAGCCTGCACAGTTCTTAGCCAAAGACTGTTGTGTTTGCATGGAAACACAATGACTCGTGCCTTCCATGGGCAGAGAAGCAGCTGCCAGTAATGACAGCCCAGTGTTGATAGTAGAGCAATATGCGTTTGTTCTGACAAACTGCTGGTTTTATTTTAAACCTTTTTCTGTGTAGGCACATATATCCAGAGCCACATACACTCAAGAAATGTGAGAGAAAACCTGTCCACGATTAACTTCAAAATGGCCCATGAGATGCATCCCTTCCTCTATCATATTTTCTTCTGCAAGCAGTCATGAAAAGGAAGAAATGTCCATATTTCTTAATGAAGTAAAGTTTGTAAGAAGTTAGTATCTTCAGCACGTCAGTCAGGAAAAAATTGATACACTGTGTTCACAGAAAACTTTTTCAGAGCTAAAACAGACGCAAGAAACATGAGGTTAATTACAGTTTGGAAAATAATTCCTTTAAGTTTAATTTATGTTAGTTGGTTGGACAACTTAAGACAAACCTGTACCTTTGGAGTAGAGGAAATAAAAGGCGTTAATTGTCTCTACCTATTGGTTTCCATCTGTAAGCCATCATGGCTACGGCAACGCTACACTATTAATTTCTTATTACATACCATGACTTCTTTTGGACCGCAATGAAGCTGAAAAAAAAAATCAGTATGAATGCTGACTAAACTCAACTATCTATAAACAATACTGGACTCTCCATTAGCTTGCAGTATTTCATCGCCTTTTAACTCCACTCTGTAGCATTTTGTTCTGGAGTCAACACCTTACTCATTAACATGATGCCTTGAAAGTATAATGGTAATGCCTTCCTAGCCCCATTAATTCCCTCTGCTAGAGAACACCATATGATGAAAAACTCACTCCAGGGACCAAGCAATGATTCCCCAGTCTTCAACTATACAGTTAACGATGTATTAAAAGTACAATACTGCCTTTTTAATTTGAAACATTATTCTTGTCATTAGCAATTTTCATTTCCAAAACCTGCTTTTGACACAGTCACCAGAAAACTGAAGTAAAGAAAAATTTGATCTAGAAATTAGCTACATCATTCTGAAAAAAGTAATCACATTCATGCTTTGTAGGTCTAATGAAACATGCCTATAGCTCAATAAAGTTGAAGACTGTATACAACTAAGATAGTCCAGTGGCAGATTTATGTACTGCCATAAAAGAATGATGTTAAGTGCTGGTAAGGTTCACAGGGCAGTAAATAACTGGTCTGCTGACCTCCAGATTACACAGATTGAACGGTTTTGTATGCGAAGCAGATGCAGGCCCCCTTAATTTTTATTCCTTTGTTCTTTATTATGTTGCGCTTTAAAACTAAAAGGTGTTGGCTCTTGCAAAAGCCCTCTTCCAATTTCTAGTCTTCTAGACTACTGCTTTCAGATTGCTATCTGACTCTGAGAAGTTTTAACACTTTTCATCCCCACTCATTCTACTCTAACTGGAGTTCAGATTTGCCTTCTCCAAGCAAAAATTCTTCGCAGACTTACTGTGTCTAGCTTCTGAGATAACCAATTTGTGAGTCACTTCACCTACTCTGTCCAGCAGCTCTGTTGCCCTCTAAACATATATAACACTTGAAAAATAGCTTATCTTTACAAAGGGAATAACAGTGCTCAGAAGTGCTCAAATATGATAAATGAGAAACATGTATGCAAAACAATGCATTTAGCTTTATAACTATGCTGTCATATAACCAATATCCAGAAATAATTACATAATTTTTGAGAGGTTCATTACACAAGAAACAGCAACATGTTTAAACAGGCAGAAATGAGATTCTCTGTACCATACTTGCTACATTGCCCTGACCTTTATTCCTGTAACAAATCATTAGATGATGGAAAGGGAAGGAGGGAAAGAGATTACCCCTACCTTAATTAATCCTTAATTAGCCTCCACATTTCCAAAGGACACAGCATGTGAAATCCCTGACAACAAATTCACTCTTAGAAGAATTACGTATATTATCTTCAGGTCCTACTGGAAAATTCAGACACTCAAGGTAATCCTTTCTCAGTAGGTCAATTTTTTTTGCCACGGATTTTGCTCTCTGCTGCCAAGAACTACCTAAACAACATGAAGGAAACTATTGTAAGTTCCCAAAGAAGTGGAAGGAAACAAAGCTCCACATATATTAAATATGTTCTTCAGTACATTGCTTGCAACAAAGTATTTAGGTTTGAATTCCTTAATTTTTGGGAGACTCTAGAAACAAAGTGTGACTGCAGTACATTTTGGTGACATGGCTGCTGCTTGGAACATAGTAGTCACTCTCTGATTTTTACTTGATTCTTCCTTCCTAAAAACACATAGGCCTTTTCTCAGTATCAAGGGTAAAAGACTGATTGCTTAACTTTCCCTTGGAACACTATAACCAGCTCTGGCCATCTAAATGTAAAAATGATAGCTTTGGTTGGTCAGAAATCAGAGAATCTTCGGTTTTACACTGGCTTAACTGAGATTAGAATTTGATCTATTAAAGCAATTTGTTGAGACATGCTGCGTGAAAGAAAAAAAAGCTCAACGAGACGAAACTTTATAAGGCTGTCTGCTGATCACCAGCTGTTGGCCAGCCCACAGAGCAAACAAAGCCAACTAAGAGAGTGGATGATACCACCTAGTGGCTGGCTCCCACCCTTTGGCGCATGGCTGGCACACTTCTACAGACCTCAGGCTCAAAAAACTCCTGCTTGGCAAAGCTGTACTCGCAGCGGTACTTTTGAAGAATGTATCAGAGAGCAGAGTGTCCCTGTCAGAGTGGAGGGAGAGCATTAAAGGTAAGGAAGGTATCTTGAAGGGGGGACCCAGCGATCTAAGCTCCCTGTGAACACTCCTGTTACCTTGTAATTACTGGCACGGCTCCAAAGCTGTGTGGAAGAACAGATCTGCAGCATCGGAGAAAAGAGGAGTGGAAGGAGGACTCAGTTTCCAGTAAAGAGAGTTCATTCATCAAAGTCCTTTCCTCCCTGCTTTGAGCTGTCTACCTTTTCCCACCATAGCTAATCTTTACTAGACCTGACCTTACAGCAACCCCCCCCCCCAAAACTTTAGATGAAGAGACCGATAGACAACATCTACCATTACAGTACCAAAATCAGGTATTTATTCCACCATGGCAACTTCCAACTTTTTTTACTTTGTGCCTGCCATGTTTTCTGCCTCTCACACCCAAGTCTCACAGACCTCTGTCTCCTCAGAACTCCCTGTAACCTCTCAACCTTTGGCCATTTCTGTCTCTTTGGTCTCCTGAAGAAATCAGAAGGCTTTGTCAGCTAAAATTTTGAGCTGCCTCTCCATCTTTGCTCCTTACTGTTTGGGAACTACTGGTCATAAGCATAATCAGCAGTATGATGGAATGGCTTAATGATCAGGGATCTAAGTCCCAGTGATTTGGGATCTTTGCTGGTTCTTTAACTTTCTGTAAGATTTCAGACAAGATGCATTTTCTGAACCTTGCTTTTTCAGCAAATGGAATATATCTAAGGATAGGCTACCTCCTTATTTACTATTCACCAGTTTCTAAAATTCTATTTATACTTTTGGAATTGCTTAAGTATTTCTCTTCCAAGCCACAGATCATTTCCTTCCTGTAACAAAGCAATGAAACCCACTGTAATAGCACTATCTGACAGATTAAAGTGAGATTCTGAAGACCCAAACTTGCCACAGAAGTAGAATAAAACATAAGCCTGCTCTCAGAGATGTCAGTGCCCTTCAACAGGAGCAGGAATGCAAGCTCTGGATTTACAAACTGCATAAATCCAGGTCTGAGCAAGCCGTTTTGGTTACTGCTATGGGCCTACATATGGTAATACAAGCTTCCCCACAATACAGTTTATAATGACTTAAGCAAGATATTCTTGCAGCTATCTATATTAGTGTAGCGAGGCAACATCTGCTACCAGCAAAGTCCATTCAGGTGTATCTATAGTGCTCCATCATGCCCAGGATAAACATTGGTTTGGTGTCAAAAACTGAAGCTGGCTGTTGGTCTGAAGCTTCACATATCACAGCAAGAGACATCTGGTCAAATGCCTCTTGGTCCAGACAAGACATCCTCATGCAAAACAGCTAAGTAACGAGAGGTTTCTAACTGACTTCAGGGGATTAGGAGGAGGCTCATAATCACATCAAACTCTCTGGAAATGGTCATTTATGTAGGAATATACTCGTTTTCTTGCATCATCTGTTTAATCTTCTAAGGATTTTCATGTGGTATGTTTTGCTTACTCAGTTAAAACAGCTAGAAATCTGGTCAAGTTATAACCTGAAGGTAAATTACTCTGAAAACATTTCACTTTCTTCCTAGCTTTCTCTTCTAGTAGGTACGGTTTTCCTTATTTAATTCTGAATTGATATATATAGCAGTATTCATTTCTATAATTTGCTGACTAATATTTGAACACAAAATCCTCAAAATTTGGTATATTTTAATGATCTTTTTTGATCAACAGTGTGCAAGAGCATAGTTTTTTCATACGGACTTAGAGGAGGAATTGCGTGTTTGATTTTTTAGCTGCCTTTGAAAAAACTCAGTTTCATTAGTTACATTCTGAAAACTTAAGATGCAGTGAGAATCTGTGTCTGCAGACCAAATTCAGACTGTTTCTATGTGTTCTAGTTTATGTAGGCTTTTTTATTTTCACTTATGTTAGAATTAGTCTAAAAGTGCAAATGACTGCAAATATCACAGAATACGACTCATCTTGTTCAGAACTGTGCCTCTTTCACTCCGCAGGAGTACAGGATTTCAAGCTTTGAGCAGAGGCTGATGAACGAAATAGAATTTCGCCTTGAACGTACCCCGGTGGATGAATCAGACGATGAAGTCCAACACGAGGAAATTCCTACAGGCAAATACATAGCACCGATCTTTGATAAGAGACTCAAGCATTTTCGGGTAATGGAAGGATCTCCTATTACATTCACTTGCAAAATAGTTGGAATACCTGTTCCCAAGGTAGGTCATTCTCTCTGTTAGCAGTAAAAGAATAAAAATCAACTACCCGCTATTTTCTAGACATCCCTCTGGAAAGTCTCACTCCTAAGAACATGGCTTTGTGGAGAGAGCTCTAAAACAAATTATTTCCCCCCCTGCTTTCTAAAGTATCAGTATCTGCTCCTGAGCATGTATCAGGCCTTGATGTACTGTATGGACTGTCTCACAACCACCTGTCACCAAGAGAAACAGAACTTCATAAACCCCTAAAAGATTAACTTCTCAGAAAGATGAGAACAGATCTGAGATAACCAGTAATGTGCCTATAGCCAAGAAAAGAGGACCCGACAGGCCCAACTCTGTAAAGGAGATACGCAGCTTTCCGAGTTCAACCTGGAATCATTCTATTTCACATTGTAACTGATCTGAAAATTTTATAATATTCTAAAATTTTTACTAGCAATTGGTCAACTTTTGTCACGTTCTTATCTGCATTTTTTTCTAGTCACTATTCCACTACAGAGCAAGTGTTAAGTCACTGGGGGGGGGGGTCTGATCACTACAGGTATACTGGTTCAAGGATGGCAAGCAGATTTCAAAGAAAAACACACATTTCAAAATGAACAGAGAAGAAGATGGAACATGTTCTTTACATATTGAAGATTCTACTAATGATGATGATGGCAACTATACGATTATGGCTGCAAACCCACAAGTAAGGTGTTTTATTTTCCTCTACAAAAATGCTTTTTTCACCTTTTTGTAATATATGTTAATAAGAGCACAGATTGGGCCACCTAGTCTGACATCGAGTGGTGACTATATAAAAAATCAGATGCTTCAGAGGAGAGGAGAGGAAACCATGTAATGAAGAATGATGAAACGACTCCCCTATTCTTACACATCCCAGTCACCATCATTACGGACCTTTTTTCACATTAATAACTCCTGCCCTATTTTCTGACCCCCCCACTGTTGCTGATAGATACCTTTTGAGGTGTGGTGACAAGACAGACATGATATTTCAGGCAGAAGGAATACAGCAAGGGGAAACAAAAAGTTACATCAAATTTGGAAGTGTTACCAAACACAATTACTCTTTATCTAGGATGTGAAGATGTGGATCTGCAAATAGCCTCATCCCCTAATACCATTCTCCTTCACCCTATGTGCTAGCATAGCTGTTTATTTAGCAGTACACCCAAGCAGATCAGGCAACTTTTTCCAGTTTAAATTTTCCCTTTCTTCTGAATTATATTTCAGCCCAACTACTTTTCAGTTTCTGTGTGGCTGCATGAACGACTATGCTAGTACAAAGTTACTAGCAGACAGTACCTGTGGAGACACAGTAGCAGGCAGGAACAAGCAGGGACAGACGCTGCTTAAGCTGGTTTACACAGCACTGCTGCTAAATGCATTGCCACAGCCTGGAAGAGTGAGAAACACACTGCTCTAGACACACAAAGAAACCCCTGCCTCAACTGCACTCCACCGCATGCTAATAGCATTTGCTTTGAAAAAGTAATATTTACACTATAGTTCAGTTACTTTATAAAAATAAATCCTAACACATTGTAAATGTTAAATATTTATACTTTGAAATGAGTTATTAACCAACTATTAATTCTGTTTCCATTGTGATTTGCAGGGGAGAATCAGTTGTTCAGGCCACCTGATGGTTCAGGGTATCCCTGTTCGGGGCCGAATATCAACAATTCAGCCTCACAGGTAAAAGGAAAGACAAGTCCTTCAGACCCTCTTTATGTTTTTTACTGAAGGCATTCAAAATAACTAGCTACTGTACTTCAATGCACTCTGTACTTCAGTTCTCAACCATAAAATGGAAATAACAGCAGCAGTTCCCTCCCAACAGGTCACTTCTAGAATGTAGTATTTTTGAAGGTCATCTTAAATACAGTGAAGTTTAAGTTTAAAGTATTGTTGCATTTACCTGTTGCAGTGGAGTTAAAGGCAAGGGATGGATTAGCAAGATGAAATTCAGCCAAAAAAGCAAAAAGAAGTGAAGGACAGCTTGGAAATCCAACAATATTACATGACATAGTTAATTTGATAATCTTTCTAAATGGAAAATAGGCAAGTACTAAATTACAATCAGTCCATTTCTTTCTGCCCTTTTATTTAACTCAAGCTATCTGTTCATCCTTTTCCACAATTTCGTCCTTTTTTAAAGCATTAGGGAAAAAAAACTTGACTTCCTAACATAAACATGCGATTTTTGTGTTGCAGAACACGACCCCGGGTGCCAGAAGGAGACAAAGAGGCAGTTCAAGAACGTTTTTTCAGGCCATACTTTCTACAGGCTCCAGGTGACATGGTAGCACATGAAGGGCGACTTTGTAGGTTGGATTGTAAGGTATTAACTGCTTCCTCTGTTCATTCTTACTTTCCCTACCTCTGTATGCGTATTGCTAGGTGTCTTGGTGCACGCATGAACACTTTCTGTTGAAGTTTTAATGTTTCATTTTTTAAAACTATTTCTTATTGCCATTGTCTCTGAGCTGATTCAGGGGATTTCTTTTCAACACATGCTATATGGAATGAAGAACATATAAGTAGAAGGCTCACTTAAAAGGTTGTTCAAATTACTAGGTATGTTCACCGTGTCCTTTACCAGTCCTAACTCCAGAAGTTCATCTGGGAATGACAGGTCCTTCTGCTCCATTATCAGATTCTTGAACATAATCCAGAATAGCACAAAACCATGAGAAAGAGAGGATTCAGCATGTTGTATTCTGTTCAAACAAATGTTCCCATTGTATTAGACTGAATTAGTGAAGATTAATACTCCCTGAAAAGAGGGAACAGAGCCCAGTTCATTTTATGCTTCCCCAGCACGCACAGATGCAGAGCATCCCCATTTACAGATTCAAATCCCCACATGAGAGAGTTGTCAGAGGTTAGAGTACACACAGTGAACATCCTGTTACTGAACAGCTTTAAGAAACTCATCTGCTTCAACATATTTTGGTAGTCCCTCTATGTCCCAGTAGCACAGCAATGGTGGTAGTGCTGACACGGACCTCTTCCATGCTCCAGAATATCTCCTACCCTGAAGAGGGTAGAAGCTCTGAAGCAGAAGTTAATGCCCTGAAATGAATGAGATTCATTACTACTCAATTTACGATGCAAAGTTTACTAGGGAGCATGCCAAAGAATTTGGTTATTCTTAGCTCTGCTATCCTGGCAGAGCTTGTGAAGCCCTAAAGCATGTCTGGTATTGCACAAACCTGGAAGACAGCAGTCCTCGTTCAGGCAAGTTCCACTTCCCTCTTTCTCTGGTTTGTAGAATATTGTTTGGAAAGCAATATTTTAGACATGAGAAAGTACTTCTATTTATTGGAAAGATCTTTAAGACTATAATACAGTCTACTAATCTTTCTAAAAAATACTTAATCTATAGTGTTCTAAAGCATGTAAGTTTAACAGCTACAAAGAACTATAACATTCTTCATCAAATTTTACAAAATATAGAATCATTTGTATAGAACTCTTTTTCATCTCTATTATACTCTGTAGTGGTTTAGAACCATGGTTTTGATTTATACTGAGCACTAAAAAAACCAGAAAACTAGCAGATTACTAGGAGTCTTTTGTGAATCTGATATATAACCAAGTTTCTTCCTTTCTGACTAAGAAAAATGTAGGCATCTCATATATTTGTTTCTCTTGGGATTATGTTGCTTGTTTGTTTTCTGTTTTTCTCCCTTTTGGAACTAATCAGCAGAAAAAACAGAAGTTGAGAAATAAAGAAAAAATCTTTCTATTCTGGATTCTGACATCATTCAGATGGTATCTGAAAAAAGGCATATGAATTTACTAAAATCTATTTGTCAGTCGGACATTTGTCTCTAGCTGTTTTACTGTCTGTTAGGTGAGTGGGTTACCAACTCCAGACCTGACGTGGCTTCTAAATGGCAAACCTGTGCTACCAGATGGCACCCACAAGATGCTGGTCAGAGAGACTGGAGTTCACTCTCTGCTTATTGATCCTCTCTCACAAAATGACGCTGGGACTTATACTTGCCTTGCCACTAATAAAACAGGACAAAATTCATTTAGTCTGGAGCTCACCGTTGTAGGTAAGAATCATTGAAAAACTAGTCACAATGATGAAGTTATTTGTACGTGCTTCTTCAAACTTACCTTACTTGGTTTCCCTACAGACAAGCATAAATAAATAGTTAATCCACTGATAGTAGGAGAGTTCAACAGCTATAAAACTCATCTAATGAGGCCTGGCACTCAGTCAATAGGTGCACTCCTGTTATTAACAGAGGGCTGTAAGAATTTTGTCTCATCATCACTTTACCTCTTTTGTCTTGGCAAAATGACATTCTTAATTTTCTCCAAAGAAAATGCTTAGGGTTAGAATTCATAACATATGTTGAGGTCTCCTAGATTTCAGTCCCAGTTTTAGTAGTTTAAAAATGTTTTGAAATATAAAAATGCAAATCTGAATACTGTTTTTTAATAAAGCCTTACAAGATGTGAGATATTGAAATTCACAGATCTGCCATTAATTTCCTGCAATGGTAGTTCGTTTAGACCCATTAGATATGCATACATTCTTTTATGAACATCAGCTCTCCCTATTATTTTCTTTATGTTCCCTTACAAAGACTATGTCATGGCATGTCACTTTCCTTCCAATACCCTATTAAAAGGTCACAATCTATTTTGATATCACAAGAATAAATTTTCATCATGTTCTTTCATACTCTTCAAAGCAAAACAAAGAATAACATACCTGTTGTTCAATAATTCTTTTTCTTTTTCCAGCAAAGGAAGTCAAAAAAGCCCCCATGTTTTTGGAGAAGCTTCAGAACTGTGGTGTTCCTGAAGGGTACCCGGTCAGATTAGAGTGCAGAGTTGTGGGAATGCCACCCCCCATATTTTACTGGAAGAAGGATAATGAGACCATCCCATCAAACAGAGAGAGGATGAGGTATTGTGCCATCATACCCATGCTTGGAGTTTCTTGTGGCTGGACCAATTGTCTACATGAAAACCTGTGTGATAAGTACAGGTGGTGTTCTTCTTAAAACAATTTCTTTCACCCACATAAAGTTTTGAAAAGATGGCTTCACTGTGAGGTGAACAATAGCTATTTCCTTGCTTCGGAATAAAGGCATGGAGCATGATACGCCACTGCTTCAGAGAGTGGTGACAGACCTTTCAGGCCATAGGCCTGATACAGCATATGCATCTTCTTATCAAAGATACTATGATACACTATTTTAATTCATTTTAGCACCTTATGCTCTCTCTAAACTATTTTTCCCCACTTTAGTTCTAACTATGCATGAATTCAAACTCAGAACAGTTAGGAACATGGTTTTGAATGCCCCAGAGCACGGGATAGTAGAGAGCTTAGCATATCAGATACAGAGGCTGATAACAAAGTTTGGTCACAAACATAGGCAAAGACTTTGATCCATGCTTACAAAATACAACGTTTGGGTTCAGCTCTTGCATTCAAATGCACCACTGTTTTTTAGGTTTTGCAAAAGAAAAGCTGATAAAACAATGTGCCTGGCTGTAATTAATGAGAAATTAATTGCTTTCATTTATTTTTTAAAGATTTCTACTTCAGCATAAATCTGATTTTTAATATTTTATTTCACTTGGCTCCAACTAATGATTTGATGCAGTCATTGGATCTCTGAGATCAACTTCAAGAAGTACTACATTTTTACACACATACCCTGCAGGCTATCTGTAAAGAAAAGTGGCTCTGCAGCAGCATACCTATCACGAGGGAAAGCTTGAAAAAAATCTTTCAGTGGTCTCTCTGTCCCCACTCAGACTGCTGCCCCTCTCCAAAAAGCCCACCTGACTCTAATCTTCTATAGCTTGTAGTCTTTATTCCTCTGCCTCTAAGGCAGATTATTCAAGGATTTATTTCAAGTACTGGTACTTTCACAGGAATTATGGTTATACACATGCAACTACTGTAGTTAATAACAGCTGTCGTAAAATGCCTCATTTCCAGTTGTTTCACAGAAGCTTAGAAAATAAGTTTTTGCTTCAGCTCAGCAGAGGAATGACTAAGGGAAACCTGCCACACCTCAGAATGCCAGGAGCTAATATCAGGCTTGTAACACCACTGCTATTTCAGCCAGTCATGACCAGACTGCCTGTCCCAAAGGCTTCAAGGGGTTCTGCATAGATCCATGTGAGCAATGGGCAGCATTGTCCTTGTTTGTCCCTAACTTGCCTCTCTATTATCTTCCTGCCTGAAGCCAAGAGACCTTTTTTCTATCATGATATGGACATGCATGAACTTCTATAGTAGTGCACCCCCAGTGTAAGGTAAATTATGTAGTGCAGGGAGCAAAGGGTGAATGTTCCCTTTTTTATTAGAGCTGTCAGAAGCACAAAATGTCCTCTTGACCTGAAATTTTGTGGTTTGATGGTTCATTCCAGTTCATAAGGAAACAAAATCTCAAATTTTAGAACTTCCTGCAACTTCAAGTATTCTGATGTGCTCATCTCCCACCCCTTCCTTTATAATGAGGGAAACACTTGGGTTGATATAAAGGACCAACCACAGCCTAGAGAGCAGAGGAGCCCCAGTTCTCTGATATACTACTGAATAGTTTTCCCTGGAAACTGCAGCCAGAAAGTCTTGGATCACTGAAGAGCAAAGGAAGAGAAAGGAATAATGAAGCAGCTTTCTTTTAGAGTGTTGGCTAAACAAATCTTTAAGACTTTGCCACACAGTCATTTTCTCATGGAAAAGGGTGCCATAAGAAAGTTTTTGACCGGCTCCAGTTACTGTTGTGAAAAATATCACAACTTTGTACTAATGGTGTTTGTTACTGGTGTTTTGTTATGTTATTCTTCCAGCTTCTGAACTAAGAAAAAATACATTATGACTGTGCAGCAGCTTTGCATGTGTTTAGTTCATTGGAATTCAATAAACAATTCCAATATTAACACATACAGGGCAACAATTCAGCTCACACTATCACACCACGGCTTTGCACAACTGAGAGGAGCACGAACAGATTTCAGCTACTCTGATCATTGGTTGAGGCCATACGGAAAGCAAACCTATTGACTATAAATGTCTTGGACTGCTACCTCTTTGAGAATAGAAGTTAGGACTTATCTATTTCATATTTAATGTACATATTGTAAAATCTCAAAGTTGATATGCTCTTGAGAAATACTAATTCCAAAACACTTGTATTCCCAGCATGCATCAAGATGCAACAGGGTATGTGTGCCTCCTCATTCAACCTGCCAAGAAAGCAGATGCTGGCTGGTATACCTTGTCTGCAAAAAATGAAGCTGGTATTGTCTCTTGTACTGCTAGACTTGACATATATGGTAGGTATTGGCTAGTAAGTAAAACAAATCAGAATTTATTTTCTTTGACTGGTCTCAGCCCCCACCTAGTTCTCAGTTCGTAAACTGCTGGTTTTGATGTGAATCAGAAATTAGTGTAACAGCATGGCCACAGCTTAATGTGGCCACCAGGAGGAGGTATAATGATACAGCTATATGACCAAATTAGCTCTCCTGCATCAGTTTAAAGGCAGGTAATGAGAAAAAACAGAGGAGGAGTTTTGCACAATATTCTCTACTCCCATTTTCCACCTTCCAAATGCCCTAGACACATAATAAACATGTATTCAAGTTGAACCTTAACTCTGTTCCCTCTGACTCATGCCTGTGCTACAGCCCTGACCTGAGATGGAACAATAAATTGCATAAAAGAAAGTAGACCCCTTCTTCTATGGACCATGTATAATGCAAACTATGCCTAATTAATGGAGACTAGTTTCCATCTAACATGTTTGTCTAGGACTCAGAAGGCCCCAGCCCAGTTCAAAAATTACAGCACATCATTTAATTACTCTGTATCTATGCAAGATGTAATAGTTAAGACAATTTATCTAGAGCAAGAGAGTACTTTGATCACTTAAGCAGCATAATAAAACAGAAATCATATTCCACAAACTGTTGGATTATAGCCATACCCTCAAAGGAAAAAAACCCCACATTTTCAACTTTATATTTCTCATTTTGTAAAAAACCCAACACTTAATTATCAGGGATAACCCCAAGTCACCAGTGCATCCCTGTTTTCCACCACCTTGTGGTGATATAGACAATAGTAATATAATGGTCAGGAGAGGGCTGGTGAGAGTCTGATTCAAAAAAGGTCACAGAAAATTAAAAATAATTCCTTAGGTATCTAAACGTTGCAAGACATAAATTAAGTTTCATATGAAGGATTCAAAGTACAAACAGGAAAAAGATGGAAAGTAAGAAATGCTTCCTGATTCCAACCACATTTTCTAAAGACGCTGCAAGTCTTACACACCAAAGGGAGTGACAGAAATAATTTTTCTTTGTCCTATTTTGAATGGACGGGGTTGGGGGATTGAAGGTGTGGTCTGATATTTGCAATTCCACGTGCAAAGAAAAAATAAGGAGTGTATTGTTCAAATAGAAACAAATTGGGGGCTGCAAGCAAAAAGGAGGCTCTTTTTCAAATATTTCCAGATAGACAGGATCAAAATTCAGCATGGAAAGACATTTCCTATCAATGCTTAACATGTAGATTGTAGGTCTCCCACACTAAGCTATTCTCAGACTACTGTAGCCTGAACTTCTACCCTTTCGTTTTAATTGCTGACAGATACGTTTGTCCAGTTTGGATGCAGACCTGGAGGTTTTGTATGGAAAAATACCAGAAAAGATAACATCAATTTCCCCTTTCTGAAGTGTTTTAAGAATGATAATTATTAAGTATTATATAAAAGCTAAATATTCTTACAAAATTATAATGGCATTTGTTCATATGGGAACATGTTCAATGTTACTTTTAAATTACTGAATATGTGTCTTTGGATTACATTTCTTTCAGTATCTTTTAAAAAATCTAGGAAATGTGTTACTACTTATAAGTAGTTGAAGGAAATAAAAATTGTAATCACTTCATAACAAAAATTCCCTATATTATTACTTTGAAATTAAATACCATAAAAAAAAAAATATCAGGAAGTCCCACAGAAGATGGAGTAGTCCAGTTTGTTCATCTCTGTTCATGCTATGGTATGTTTTTAGTTTTGATTGCAAGAGCTTTGGAGAAGGCTCCAAAGATTAAATGATTAAATTTTTGACTTTGTGAAAGCCATGTAAGTGTTGCCATTGAATAGAACAGGGATGGAATTCCATCTGTAGACTTCCATAAAAATAGTCAACATATGAAAATGGTAATATCTGAAGGAACAGACTCTAAAACAGGCAACAACAATGCTATGCTCTCTTCAAGGATGTTGGAAGCAACTTTTCAGTTGTGTGCATTGACTTCTGTTGTTTCATTGCTAACTTAATTAGAGGTTTATACAGCCTATTCTGTTTCTCTTGCTTCAGCTCAGTGGCACCATCAAATTCCACAACCGATAAAGCTTCGACCTGGTGGCAGCCGATATGCAAACCTTACCAGTCAAGGACTTGATATTTTTTCTGCCTTCCCAACTACTGAAAGCCTTATGCTGTTTTCATCCCCAACCCAAAAGGTGGTGGAGAGTGAAGAACTTTGAAAAACAAACAATTGTTCCAGTTACACCTGCAGAGACACTAGAACTGTGGGGAAAAAAAAAAAAAAAGAGGTACAAGTCAAGATGCTCAAGGTTTACAAGCAACTTGTTTGTGATTAAGTATACTGCTGCTGCAAATGTTGCAAGTAACATATCATACAAGACTTTTGCGTATTATTTTACTGCAGGATAATTGTGGTATGGAGTGTTGTGCAATAAATTCAGTACTGTGTAGTTTGCTAAGAATTACATAGTAAACATAGTTTTCAGCACCTAAAAGCCAATACCACTTTTACTGCTTGAATTAAAGCTACTGTACTGTAGCAAGCCATGCTAAGGATTGATGATGTTTAGCTGGAATACTGCCAGTGAAAACATTGACATTACAATAACAACAATCTTGAATGAGCGTAAACAACAAGACTTTGAATGTAATTCTAAAAAACATGCCAGATAATCACAAAGCACAAGTTAAAGGGAAAAGATGTAACTCATTTTTATATATTATTATGCCAGATTATCTTAGAATTTTTGAACTCAAGACTAGGTAAATATAGCGTTTCATGTAGGTACAGCTGTATACCCTATATATTTATAATTGTGTGTGTGTGTACTCCATGAACTGTGTATTCATGGTGTAAGGATTCATAAAATAAGGTACAGGACACGTGCATAGGACGCTAACATAGGAAACAAAAATTCCTGGTGTCTGAAGCATGTTCTCTAGAGCCCATAGCTGAAATTATTTTCCAGATGTGCTTCATACTTTTTTCTTTACAATGTTACTGATTCTCTGCCTTTAAACACAGATGATACCAACCTTGTAACTTCATGGTTTTTAAATATCAGTCTCTTTTTCCTAATTTTTAACGTGACTAAAAGAAAAGTGCATCTACCATCTAGTTCATTTTTTAACTAATGGAAAAGGAATTATGATCCGGTGGAATTTGCATTTTCACCATCATTTAGGAAATAATGACAAGTGTGGTGTCTACTATAAAGACAGAGAAAATTATGTTAATATACAAAAGTTATGAAGTTAAGCAACAGTTATGTGCAAAGAGCTAAAAAACCTACTGTAACTAATAGTAGTAATAAATAAGGCAATTAATGAAAGTGCAACAGAAGATGTTAAGTGACAACTTAATGATTGAATTAAATAGATTTAGCATCTATACAGTTGTATTAATACCTCCCAGCACTTAGAATCTGTGAATATCTAAGATGATTTCCTGCATCTTTAAATTACTGCTATCCCTCTTCTTTGGACATTTTTTTCAAGCAGTTCTTACTGCTTTCAACATGGCTGGAGAATGCAACAAAGTCCTGATCAAAGTCACAGACATTAAAAGAAAAATTAACAGATACTTTCATTTTAGACCTTATTTGGATTTTTTCAAATTTAAAAATGTCACTTTAAAAAATTACATATGCAAAGAAAACAATGAGGAGTTATCTTAAGAGCAAAAGGATACTGGATATAGCCAGCGACTGAGTAAGAGACAGCCTTTCATTGGGTTTCCTACAAATACAGCTTATGTTGTCTCTAACTATTGGTTCCCTGAGGGTTTAGAGGAAGTGAATTCCTTGTATTGTTCCACTTCCCACCTGAGTGAAGACCATAAAACAAAACCATCATTATAACTTTCATGCTTTGTTAGAAATCCTAGGCAATTCACCCCAGACTGAACAGACCAGAAAGGTAAAATACATTCTTACCCTGAGAGACAAAACAAGGTGCAGGTATTTCAGTGGGAAAGCAGAAATACCAGTTGTTGCCCACCTTGTACCTCCTCCCTGGCAAACAAAATAAAACTAATATCTATTAAAAGTGATGCATTCATTCAACTGACTTCAAGTTATGGGGTGCCCAACTCAAGACACATTGTGGGTCTGACTTTCCAGGATAGAGAATCTACCGCTCCTCTTATCTTCACTTGTTTTTAGGATGGCTTAGGGATTCCAAAAGTAAACCTAGACTGTGTCATAGCCAGGCAACCCAAATTTAAAGTTTCCCATATTAGTAACTACTCTTGGGAAAATAATCCAAGGAAAGTTATTGAATTTGCCTATTTAACCCAGTGCTGTTGGGAATTGGGAAGAGAGGAAATTAAGACACAAAAGATCAAATTCTACTCCCATCTACAGCCCTGGTCTTCCCATTATTTCATGCCAGAACTGAAGAACAGATTTTGATCCAAAGTATTGCAAGGTGCATATCGGCCATCAGGCTTTATACCTAGCACAGGCTTAGTCAAGCAATTGTCTGCTTAGGACTCCCCTGTGGCCCCGTTGCCTGGCTTTGAGTGAGGCGTTGGACCAGATGACCTCCTGAGGTTCCTTCAGACCTAAGTCACTCTATACTTCCTAAATTGTTTTACTTTCCACTGCCTGTCTGAATACCCTATGTGGATTAAGTCACCTATTGACTGAGCAGAAACTAAGAATTCAAGCAAGCACAAACATTTCCTTTTTGACTGGGATATATCCTATTAGGCAATTCTAGCTACAAGAGTGATCGCTTTAATCGGAGTACTTTATGTAGTTCAGAAGAAAGGAATACTAGTACTTACTACTAGCAAGCATCTGGTTACCAGTGCTGGAATCATACTTGTTAATATTACTGACAGCAGTAGCGGTTCTCACATTTTACAACATCAGACAACACACCAAAAAACTCAGTACAAATTAAAAGACAAAGTGCACAGAGAAAATACGTAAACCATATCTCTTCAACCTTTTCTCCGTGATTTCAGTGGAATGTCTCCAAACTTACATCATTATAACCTGAACTGACAAGCTGAGGATTAAATGGTACAATTTTTTTTTTTAATGTATTTGGAAGTGGGATGACAAGAAGCTACTGCTGAAAGACTTTTCCCAAAAATCTGTGTAAGGATTAATCCTTAGCCATTCAAGAAGGGGCCCCAGAAGTCTCACTGAGAGGTAGGCTACAGAGAGTGGATCACCAAAATCTGTCAGCTGAACTATAACATTCTCTCCTTGACAGTTTTTACTAGCAAAAGGATCAAAAATTTACCCATCACATCTCCCTACATAATGCAGAAGTCAGTAATTTCAATTACTTTCAGTGCATCTGATACAAACAAAATCAGAACCTGATCCCAAATGGTCTGCAGTCATTAAATTTTGCTCATTAACTGCTACAGGACATTTCTCCTCTGCATATACTGAGCCCATAAACTGAGTGTGTAAAGGAAGCTTATGTGAATGGATGTAAATGCTGTTAATTAGTAGTATTGATGTGCTCATCACAAAGACGACTTGCTAGAATAAGACAAAAAATTATGTTTGTGCTGTTAACTGATGGAAAAGCCAAGGGAAAAAGGTTTGTGTAAGCAGCAGAGACAACACTGAGTTGTCACAAAGCACGTGATGCTGCTTGAGTTGATGTCCTGTGAAGGATGGCACTATCTAATCGTACTGTGTCAAGATGCACTAGAGACTATGCCACTGTGCTCCCTTCCTGAACAGCTTGGCTGTTCATTGTTTTTGTTTAATTGAATAACCAATCTGACTTCACGCTAACATGGTATTTCATTCTCTTATTCAGGGCAGGCTACTGCAACAACAAAAATCAATGTTAGAACTTCCACTGAAGTCACTGTTAGCTATTATCTTCCAAAAGTCCATTAAATCACCACAATGTGGAGCATAACATTGTACCAGTGAGATACAGAAATGCTCGGGTTTGTAACCTCTCAGTGTTTTCTGATTCAGAATTGTGTAGGTTTGTTTAATTTCCTATTTCCTTCTAGTCCTGGTTTTGTATACAATCAGAGGCACAGTATATTTCAAAGAAGAGCAGAAATGACAACTTTTGTACTGAAATTCTTGAAAGGAGAAGTATTATCTTTGCTTTAAAATTTTTGTCCAGCTTGGTGCAAACCCAGTCCTCAGCAACATCACATAGCAGTTTGCATTGATATCGCTGGACTTCTTGCCTTGAAACAGCTGGATTGAGTTCCTTTGCTTCCATATGGAAGGTGGAGCATTCCTTCTGAATGCTTCACGTCTGCTAACGTGAGGAGAAGATGAGAGTACACACTTCAAATATGAAAAGCCAAGTCTGCAATCCTTATCTTAATATGTAAACAATTGCCAAAGCCAACTGTTTACAGTAATCACAGGTACTTCAAAGCAACAAATCTGGAATAAGAATTTCAAGAACTGTGTTCTTAATGCTACCAAGTTTAAAAGCCTTAGTTTCTGGAAAATGTTTTCATACAAAATTATTAGCAAGACCTAATGAAATATTTTAACTGTTAAATATTGGAGAAGTGATTCACTGTTAACTGCCTTACTGTTTCCAATACAAAGATGTTCACTTTGAGCCTTAAGATTCTATTTTATAATTTTTTTCTTGATTAAAGTTGATATTTTTTATTTTTTTGATCCAAAGCCATTCTCAGTGGGGGGGGAAAAGTGTTAATGTCAGTTTTAAAGTATATTTTAAGTGCATATGAAAGGAAAAAACAAAAACCTGCCTGTTCAGTAATGTATTTCCCTTTGTCTCACCTAAAATTAAATAAATGCTTCAGTTGCATACAAGACTGTGTCCTTCACATGTTCAACTAATTGTGAAAGTGTGCAACAAGACCAGAGGTTTCCTAAGAACTTTGCTGTGACAGCTGATTAATGGAATCAGACCTTACATTACTTAGAAGAAAATCATAAAATACCGTTAAGTTATATACTAGCCATGCTTCTAGCAGGTAGTTGTGAAATATGGTTGTTGCTTTTTTAAACAAATTCTTAATATCAATTTGCTTTGGTTGTGAATTATGCTTTCTTTTTCTGATAACCTCAGCGCCTTCATCAAAGTTTGAAAGAACAAGTTTTCTCAGGGGCACCAGAGCAGAAGCCAAGGAGTCTTTAGGGCAATTTGCATGTTTTAAAGGTCAATAGATTTGCCAGATTCTCCGTATCTTGGAGAGTTAGTCTCCAAAGCCTACGCTTGAGCATGTACTTCTACCTACAGACTGTCATAGCTGAACTCCGTTGTGCCTCAAAAATTCATGCAGTATCTGACTACTACATTGGTCACCTAGCCCACACACTCCCCCTGAAATACCTGTTTACTGGCTCTAGACCAACACTCCTAGAATTTTCTCTGTGCAGTAGGACACTGGAGACCTGTTACAGAGGACTTATTTTTTCAACCCTTAGCTGTGTATCCAGCACTTCAACAAATGAAATGAATGAGGGCCAGTCAAAACACACAAACCACACTGAATTTTACTCTTCTCTATACATGTCTTCAACTTCAATGATTTAGCATATTCTTTGTATAAGGGTCCATTAGTAGACTTTGGAATGAATTTCAAATGAGCAGCAGATGCAAACCCAACTTGAAGGAAGCTGGATCTTATAGCGCAGATACAGAAGAGAACAAGGAAAAAAAAGGATGCACCCCGTTACCTTTGCTGGTACTGATTTTGCCTTTGCCATGTAACCATGTTTCTCCATTCCTACCTGGCTTGATTTCTATGTACTTCTGTGCCTGCTAGGTCAGAGACAATGTTCTTAAGACCATTTTAGCTCAGCTACAGCTTCATGAGCTAAAACAGCTCCTACACATTTTATGATCTCCTCTGATCAACACAAGCTGCTTTTATTAATGTCTTTATACTTCGAGTCCACTGTAGATATCAAGAACCATTTATTGCATAATACGAAGAAATCTTGGGCCATATGTGCTGTGAATTTAATTGGAGTTCTCCATTTATGACTGGGAAATTCTGTTCAGAAACTGACCATCCTTTAGGATCACACAACCTGTTAGTAGCAGGCAACATGGTTTTGTAAAGAAGTGGAAAAATACTGAAGACATTCTGAAATCTTGGAAAAAAAAAAACAAAACCAAATGACTATGCACCCCAGGCTGCAGGAAGCCATTCAAAAGTGAACTTCTTGTTTCTTGGAGTTACATATGCAGACATTTTAAGCAAATTCTGTATAAGATAAATTTTGCAAGGTAAGTTCTGTACAAATGAAAACTGAATTACAAATTAGAAAAAAAATTAGTAGACAGCATGTTGTGGTTTAACCCCAGCTGGCAACCAAGCACCATGCAGCCGCTCACTCACCTCCCTCACAGTGGAACGGAGGAAAGAATCAGAAGGGTAAAAGTGAGAAAACTCGTGGGCTGAAATAAAGACGGTTTAATAGGTAAAGCAAAAGCCACGCACGCAAGCAAAGCAAAACAAGGAATTCATTCACCACTTCCCATCGGCAGACAGGTGCTCAGCCATCTCCAGGAAAGCAGGGCTCCGTCACGCATAATGGTTACTTGGGGAGACAAACACAGAAACTCCAAATGTGCCCCCCCCTTCCTTCTTCTTCCCCCAGCTTTATATGCTGAGCATGATGTCATATGGTCTGGAATATCCCTTTGGTCAGTTGGGATCAGCTGTCCTGGCTGTGTCTCAATCTAACTTCTTGTGCACCCCCAGCCTCCTCACTGGTGGGGTGGGGTGAGAAGCAGAAAAGGCCTTGGCTCTGTGTAAGCACTGCTCAGCAATAACGAAAACATCCCTGTGTTATCAGCACTATTTCCAGCACAAATCCAAAACATAGCCCCATACTAGCTACTGTGAAGAAAATTAACCCTATCCCAGCCAAAACCAGCACACAATATTAAAATGTACTCTTTGGTAGAAAATAGATTTAAATATTATACATAGGGTTGCTTTGGTTTTTTTAAAGCCACATTTTCTTGAAATGTAATTAAAGATAAAAACCTAAAGCATTTTTTAAAAAGTGCCCAAGTACCAGGTGAAATCAATGTTTGTTACAAGATATCTGTGTAGAAGAAACACTAGACGTCTTCAATGAATGAACACGTCTTCATTCTCAGTGCATTTGTTTTTTTCCCTGGATATTTTGTAGAGATAGAACAGCTGAACATATTTAGAGCAAAAAGAAGCTGTTCTGTAAATTCTTACTGGATTTTAAAAATCTAGATAAATTTCACTCCTGAATTACAGAAAACTGCATCCATTTCTTAGCTCAAATAGCCGGAAAGCTAAGTGTAAGGACCCATCTTAAGGCAAAAGCTTATTTTGGAATATCAAAAATTTGACTGGAAATCATATATTTTTTAATTTGTGCCTAGTGAATCACATCACAGTAGGGACTTCCACAAAGATTTCATCAGGGAAGTTCTACTTAACAAGGTATAGGAAACTTAGCTAAATACTAAAAAATATAATGATACTCATGCTTCCCCATGTGAAGAAGTTATAGTCTTGCAAAGTCAATGACATTACAACTAAGGTTAGCAACATTTCTACTTTTCAGAATTTGTACTGTAGCACCATTTAGGAATTCCAGTCAAGAACTGAGCTTTGCCCTGTATGTGTGTGTAGTACAAGATGGACTGTGCCCTAAATACCTTATAAATGGTGAGATGGAAAATAGAAGCCTAAAAAATTGGAATGAATTAAAGTTGTAAGATGTGCTAATACATATCCACTGATGACCTCAATACTTAAACAGGAAGAAACCACTGACTTTTTGTTACTAACATACATTTTGGGAATGTGCCACCCTAGTTCTGCTTTCAGCCACTGAAAAGCCACTGCAGTTAAAAATGTCACTCCAGTTTTGAGTTCAAAAACAACTCTGGTCACCTTGTCAAAACAGGGTGATACGATTCAACGTATCATAGAAGCAGAGTACCTATAGCTACTTCAAAGAGAGAACCCTGCAGTCTGAACCTTTTAGAAGAATAAAGGTTAACTTCCCACAAACAGTTCATTAGAATTTTACACTGAATTTCAATAGCGAAACAGGTATGTGTGCAGCATGCAACAAATATCTAATGAAGCAAGAATTCTCCTCCTCAATGTTTTCACAATAATGTGGTTCTAGAATGACAATGTACTGATACTACAAATAGAAGTATTTCAGGTTTGCACTGCTGTTCAGTGGGACAAAAATTTATGAGCAGACAAAACTCAGTCACTAAGAACACACCAAGCTCTGAGCATCTAAGCTTTTGCTTCATTTGGAGGCCCACTGGAAGCAATAATTATTTAAGCGGAGAGAGCTTCAAATACACATACCAGTAAAGTCCAGTACAGAAGAAGGGTCACAGCCATTATCTGGCAGGCATCAAACAGCTAGTGGGGAACAAATATTTGGGAGCAATAACCAAACCCAAGTTAAACAGTCAAGTTTACATTTCACAAAGTGTCACTAAAGTATTTGTAAAGGAAAGCTATGAAAAGAAACCAATGACTTCCTGAATAGCTGTTGCGTTTGAGAAGTCCAAATCAGCATGGATAATACCTGCTTTTCAGACTGCCTTCAGAAAGAATTTTTAATTATTAAACTTCCCCCTCACCCCAATTCACTCCCCCAAAAGCTTTGACAGATCATCAATAGACAAGACAGCTGTCTATATACTACAAAGAACTTACTTTGCTGCCTTCAGTACTATAGTAAATTGGAAAGCTCAACTTCCAGGTCAACTCTGCACCCTCCCAGGAAACAAAAATACTACGGCATTATATAAAACCACAATTTTTCCACTAGTAATATTAATAATTACTATCAATAAAGAGATCAATAAAATATTCACCTCCCACTACCACAACCAAATCTAAGAGAATGAGGATTATAATCTCATGATATTGATCAACAGCAGAGATTGATGCAATGACCTGATTTACAAAGTATGCACAAGCTATGCACTGCACTGAAGTGCTTTTTAGGACTTTGGTTTCAATTCTTAATAAAATTTGTTAACATGACCACAGATACTTTATGTTTTGTGTTAGTTTGTTCCTCTTTATGTGAGCTTACTATCATTTAATAATTCACTGCATACTAACCCATTATTTTTATAATTATATCTATCATCATATGCAGTAGATGGTAAATTACAACGCTGCATGGAAGAAACAAAATTGGAAGAGAAATGGATGTTAAGTACTTTTATGTAAATTACATATAAACTGCAATGTCATGTCCTGCAAAATCAAAGTATATGCGAGTAGTGCAGAAACACATCAGTACTGTTCTTGCATACTACTCTGGTATTTATACTTTTGTATTGCATTACCCTTCCCACCTAACGTTTAGAAGGCTACCTTTCACTAAGCCATGTTTTCCACATCATATAATTGCACAATTTATTTGCATCATATTCCTGTTTCAGGATGGAAAAGCCACTACTGTGCTAGCAGTGCAGGTGAGACAATGTCTGCCTAAAGTTTACAGCTAATAAATTAGTGTAAGATGGCACATAATTTAATTATTTAAGAATTGTATTGATTGTTATTACATACATAAACTTGCCACTTAATGATAAGTAATATTCAAACAGTATTAACTTGGCTATATGATAGACAACATTTAATTCTATTCTCTCTATATAAACTTCTGCAAAGAAATCTGAGTAACACGACTTCAGTCTGTCCCAGAAGCTTTCACTCCAGGAACAGTCCAACTCCCGCCTCGGGAAACGTACTAGTCTGCATGACGGTGACCAAGGGCAAAACGTCAATAAGGGTTCTGAGAGAAGACAGACAGTAAGGTCAGGTCTTTGTATGTAACTGTTCCTGCAGCAGAGTCCCACTCCCCCAAAACAGGGCTTAGTTCCTATCGATGCTTTTGTTTTTCACTGAAAGCTGCTTAATTGTTGAAAATAACTCCTATCAAAGCTATTCATTTGTCATTTGAAAGAATTCTAAAATATAAGATATGGCAGCAGCCAGCAGGGAACCTGCCAGCCTTCCCTGCTGGAAACCCACCAACAGCTGTTCTGGGACAGCAGCTCCTTTTCTCCTTCTCCCTCATGGCTGACACTAGCAAGGGCTTGTTTCTGGAAACTCCTCACAGCAACACCAGCAGAAGTACCCTTCAGCTTCATAGTCTGCTGCCATCACAACAGACAGCAGCAGTCGATATTTTGCAGACTTTACATCCTGCTACAAACACATCTGCTTCTCCAGCTGTCCCGATCCTACTCATTTTTTGACCTTCCCTACCTCCTTCTTCCTCTTCTGCCTTTTCTACCCAGACCCCTCTATCCTCCACAAGTGAAAGAAGCAAAGAAACAAAAGGCAATTCAGGGCATCACCAGGGCTGAAATGAACTCAACTGCTTTGCAAGAATGCTCTATAACTTTTTACCAAACTCTGATCTTTAAAGGCTGTTTTTCAGAGGGTACATAAAACACACTTCTTACTCTAACTGGGAAGCCAGCATCATTTGCTAGTTGATTCTTCTGCACGTTAAACTGCCAGGACTGTGATGGAAGTAGTGTAACGCTTGGGGTAGGAAAGCCACTAGTAAGTAACTCCTAGAGTAGGAATTTCAGGTAGTTGGTGAGGACATATCATAGAAAACACTTTATTTATGATTTACAAAATCTGTTATTGTTTCCAGATAACATAAAATTAAAAACTAAAATGCAAACATTTAAAGTCTACAAAAATCTAGAAGCTTAGATTATTTTCACGCTAGCATTCTCATTTATGGTATATAATCACACGTGCTTTTACAGCCATTGAAAATAAAAACATTCTTTCCGTGACTTGAAACTAGCTCTTTTTTGAGCATACAAGAGACACCATAAATTGGATTAAAGCAAACCTACACAACCTTGGAACCCATACGTCAAACTTACAAAGTTTAAGAAAGTTAGTTCTCTGAGGACTAGAACTCCAATACATTATAAAACTTTTTCCATGGGAGCCATTTATGTGAAAACAAACCAAAGAATAACTGCAAAGCTGACATAAAAATAAAAACATGGAATGAAGTTCATTTCTGGTGTTATTCCAGACAGTTACACCACGGGTCAATTTGGCCCATGATCTGTAGAAAATACTGTCATGATTCATCACAGTGAAAAAAAAACATCAAAAACTTATTTAATAAAATAATCAAATTAACTAGATGAACTAGGAACCAATTGTCAGAAAGATTTCAAATTAAAAGTATGCTTTCCACCAGCATTAAATAAATTCAATCTTCTTAAATGCATTTTGATTTAAAGTTCTTAAAGCAAATTTATTTTGTCAAATTAGTATAAGATGCAAACGAGAATGAGCTATTATAACGCCAATATTACCTTATTGAAGCAGATTAACTCTTGCTAATTATTAAATTACACATCTGGCCTGCTGCATATTCTTAGTTCGTAAAAAGTTCTAATTAGCTATTTGAAAGTGTTCAGGGTGATAGCTGAATATTCGCTGTGCGTAAGGATCACTGTCCGTTGCCATTTTTTGTCCTGTGTAATGGTGGTAGCTCTCCGGATGGAAGTGTTCACAGTGAAGGCTAATCCATTCTCTTTCAGTACTGTATCTTTCTGCTTCGGCAAGTATTCTAGTGAGAGCCATGATATAACTCAAAGCCATCTGAAGGGTCTCATACTTGGACAGCTTCTTATCTTGACCCCACTGTGGAACCACCTTTCTCAAACGATCAAAGGCTGTGTTCAGTCCTTGCATCCGTCTTCTCTCCCTGGCATTGGCAGCCAGTCTTCTCTTTGCAGCATTCTCCATCCTTTCTGAATTGCACTTCACAACACAGCCTGGTCCACTTCTGCACTGGATGTCTGGTTCTACGCCCGAATCCAAGTGACTGGATTTACAGGTTTTCATATTTGATGCAGCTTCAGATTCACACACACAAAGATTACTTTTTAAAAATTAGGTATCTAAAAAGTGATAGGGAAAGCACTCATGTGAGTAGCCTGCGTACCTCTTGAATCTGTTTCCAGATACCAATGATGGGATATTTTTCTTAGCATCTAAAAAAAAATTAAAATAGTAAAATAAAAGGTGTTCTGGTTCTTCTGAAAATTGCTTCTTATTGTTTAAAGAAAGAATAAAGAGGTTTTAATGTCTTATGCTTTCATTCTTTTCATTTCTTTAAACTCAAAGAGATAGAAAAAATGAAATCTCCATTCCCAAAATGTATGTTACTGAAGAAAATGGTCCATTTAACCCAGAAAGGATCTTAATGGATTAAAGACACATCAATTCCAAATGACCATTTCAAATGAAAGAAGTTCTGATTCAGTTTAGGAGAGTATTTCGAAATGATGAACTGTTGTGATCTGAAGACGTAACTTCGTAACAGAAATCTCTCCTTTCTTGACTCCTGCCGGCAAGCAATGATTCTGTCTTGCAGACAAGATGAGGCTTTATAGAAACTGCAAAAGCTAAACAGGTGGTAGCAGGTGGGCGGGCGGCACTCTGCTTCCATCCCAGTACCTTCCCACCCTGGGAACTACACGGGGGGAAAAAAAAACCCCAAACAGTAAAATCCGAACATTACAGCCTTCATCTGTTGAGAAGTCTTCCAAAGCCATTCTGTCCAGCCCTAACAACTTGCCATCTGGAGTAGTGTCTGGCTGGCCCCACAAGACTCTGGGCAGTTAAGCAAAAGATCCTTTCAATGGATAATCTGTTGCAACTCAGGAAAAAAAAAACAACTCTGTGCATTGTAGTATTTGTATATTAAAACACGTGAAAATTCAGGTTAGATAGTATTAAGGGTAGAAGAAATAACTGTTCTAATGAAACCAAGGAGAACTAGCTTAATGGTATATGGCCAAGGAAACTACTGTTTTGCACTATATGGTACCAAAGTAAGTAGACTCAAATTATTAGAAAGCCTTCAGCACTCACAATTTTAATATTGTACACAGTACACAACATTGCAGAGAGAGTAGTATCTTGAGAAAAATGGGGATTATGTATTTGCCTGTCAGCAAATCCAATGTCATTAAAATGATTTATATATATTTAAATAGTTAAAATGTAGCTATGGATTTATCTAATAATTATTGTAAAAATATTTAGGTAGGTTGTGATATAGACATACACAAAAGCATGTAACATACAAATTGTCTGAAAACTACCCTTTTTAATACACCATACTGAAGTATATAAGTGTATTTTATGTTAATTAAAAAAAAAAGTGTCTTTTTAGTAATATCCCTAAATAAGTAAAGAGAATAAAAGAGGATGTGAAAAAAGAAATCTGCTTGCTGGCAGTAAGGGATCATTTCTGCTACCAATTGTAATGACAGAAAAGTCACTATACATACACCCACACCCCATAATCGAAACATGTTTCTTTTACTGTACTTGTATTATTAAAGCCATTTACTTACAAGGGAAATATCATACGATTGAGTTATGATACACAAAAGGCAAAAAAAAACCTGCCACACAATGTTTTATTATCTGTATTGATTTCAAACTTAATTAAATTGTTACCAGCATTCATAAATCAGTAACTTTTTTCATTAGAGACTGAATACTGTATATTTATTTAGAACTATAGCTCAATTGTTTTCATTACGACTCCAAAAGTTGGTGTAGTTGTAAACAGCTGATTAATCCCTAGCAGAAGCAATGACAATGAAATGAGGTTGAATAATCCAAAAACAATAGGATGCAATTGAACACTAATGGACTCCAGCATGACAGATGTTGAACGTAGGCTGTTACGCCCAGTTGCTCTGCTCTTAATATTCTGAATCCTAATGGTCTTGAACAGAGATGATAGTAGGGGTAGGGAGTCTCCATTATTCCATTATCAAAATGTATGCCACATCTTCAATTTTTAAAGAAGTACAACTGCATCACGTTTCATTATAAGTGTTCAACATTCCTATCTGTGTGCATTGACCTCTTCTCCCAAATATAAAGAACTACTACCACACATTAAAATGCTACTTTCTGAATGACAATTTCTGATTATGTGTGTGTGCGAGAGAGTCAAGAACAGCACCTTTCAGAAAAAACACATAACCATATGTCTTTCACGGAAGGATCAGCAATTAGAACTCGTGAGACATTTCTTTTTCTGAAGATGTTTCATGGGAAGTATTGCATGTGCAGTAGAAAAAAACCACACCTCTGATCTTCATGCTATTGCTAGAGCATGTTTTAGTGCTACAGCCTTCTATGCCCATATAAGTTTGTCAGTTAAAACCTTTGTCTCTTAAAATGAATCTCAAGGGATTTTTAATCTAAAAGAACACAATAAAATCAAGGTGGTTTATGAGTTAATAAATATTGTGCATTCTCATGAGATAGCTGTTACTCAATTCAGATAATTAATCACTCTCAGTGTTAAGAGTACTGTAAACATCATACCAGAACTATGAAAAGCACCCCTTTAAAATATCATACGGTATAATACTGTTTTTTTTTAATTTGTCAGCAGTTTTCCTATTTTTATCTTCATATGTCCTGCCAGTATGAATTACAATGAAGACTTCAAATATATGGAAAATCACAGCTCTTAAAAACTTTGTATTTTACTCCACTAATGCATAGTAACATAGTACACAACAGTGCCGTTAATTTTCCCCTTCCTAATTGATTCACCACCATTATCATGCTTTGACTAACACATTGATGTAATCTCAAGAGAGAAGCTGTGATTTATCTTTCTTACTGAACAAATCGTAACTTTACCTTAAATGATTTACTATCAAATCACAGAACAAGGGCCCAAATCCATCTGGATTAATAATGAACCCCTAACAGGATTTTATAGCTTATAGGCATGGCTAAAAATTGTTCCATGGCAGATAAAATGCCTGCTTTTCATCACTAACAATTTTTTTAAGTGGCTGCTTTATGAAAGAGAAATAAGAAAAGTAAGTATTAAGGTCTTATCGACATCAATTAATTTAGTTCATTTGCATAGCGCACCAGCCATATGAAAATACATTATCTCAAGGTAGAAAATAAACTGCTTTATTGTTCAGTCAATAATGGAAAGCGTATCATTGAAATTTTCCCAGGTTTCCTTCACCTGATTTGATTTCCTCTATATTTCAGCTTGTCTCAGTTATTGCTTATGTAATTCTATTCCCTCCTTCATTTATTTTTAATCATTTCTCAGAGATCTTATTTTTTGAAATAATTTTTCAAATTATTCTCAGGATTTTTATGATATAACTTTTCAAAAAGCTATTAATATATTCTGATGTGATATACTGCTGTGGTGCTATATACTTTTCCAGATCCCAACTTAATTAAGTCTCACCTTTATTTATGTACATCAATCATTTCTCAAGCATTTCCCTTTTCCTCTTCTTTTATTGTCATAACATAACCTCAAGCCAGAAGAACATCAGAATCACCAGAAAGAAGTTCTGTGTCTACTCAATTACTCCGATTTCAATCTTTGAATCTCTAACTATGCAGGTACAAATTTAGTGCTACTCCACGACCCTAGCAGCATTATTCTTGATTCACATTTTAATTCTAAAACAGTATCTTTCATTTAAGTATTTTGTTCTTCCTCAGAAGAAAAGCAAGAGAGACAGGTAAGAATGCTATTTCAGTCATAAACCAAATTATTTTAGCATCTTTAAGTGACCACTCATACTAGGAAAATAAAGGATAGTTTCAGTCCATTAAAGAAATTAACTAGTTTCAGGATTTATGACTACATAGAGAAATACATTAAAAATTGTCTGCTAGATATCCAAGTTAGTAAGTCAGATGCAATTATCACAGCACCCACTAAGAAGAGCTGGATATCTTCCACCTGTACTACTATGGAAAACACAGCCTAATTACTTTTGTTGTGGAATGACTGTGGCCGAATACTAATTTTAAAAGGAAGCGAAAGTAACATTTCTGGTTAAAGGCTAATTCCTCAATACCTTCTCTTCTCTAGTTATACTAAAAGTAACGTATACGAGCAATATATCAAAGCAAGAATCTTACCTCCTCCTTCTAGCCAGAACTCACTATTTCATCTCAGGTAGATCCTTTCTCAAAGCCTTATCAAGACTTCTTACCACTGTAGTTTATACTGAGCAAAGCTGAAAGACTGGCATGCCGTATGCTGCTTAATTAAGAGCAGGTGAGTAACTACCAAAATATGACCATCCTTAAGGGCCCAATTTCTGGTAATATTTGACTCAGCTCACAAGACAGGCTAGAAATCCATCGTATGCAGAATAATGTCTTTTCCTTCCTTGGTTATTTACATTGTTTTCCCTATCATAGCTATAGGGTAATCAGAAAACAGAATAATTCACAAGTGAATGTTGTATCCTGAACGGAAGGGAAATTTAAACACTAACTCATACTGGGAAGTTGAACAGCAATCTGCAGCAGTAAGACGAGTTTATAATCATTTCACCTAGGGTCTCCCGACATCACGCTGGATACCCTTTTCCACAGAGTGCTTAGAACATTTCATTTTCCTCTTAAATCTCTCTGGGGTGAGCTTTTCTTTCTAATAGATCAACAAGAAAGTCTCCCAACCTCACTTAAGGTTCTACTTGCCATACTACTCTCCACCTACTGCTTCTTCTCAATTTAGCCCTTTCTCCTTGCCAGTTATCCTTTTCTGTTCCACATTATCTTTCTTAAGCAGCTTTCCCTCAGGCAAAGCTCAAAAACCATAGCTTTCCCCAGTGATCCTGCACAGAACACCCTTTCAACATAACTGTTTTAAAGCATGTTTCTACAACAGGAGGTCTACAACCTCCAATTCCCTGCTCGGTGATCTGGAAAAGCTGGCATGAAGTTTTTCACAATGGGACCTATAGGCAACACGCAATAGGGGACACACAGTTACCTGACACAATGTTCACTGTTCACCGTTCTCACTAGCATTGTGCAAAGAAACTTGGATACTGAAGTAGTACAGCTGTGTAAGTTTTGCTCTACAGCTGAACTAACTAGCCTGGACAAAACGCTGATCCTCTGTTCATCTTTCAAACATGAATTAACTTGTTCGGCACTAGCTTCAGTAGCACTGGGCAGTACAAATATGCCCACACCAACCACTTAAAAAAAATTAATATTACTTGTTAGGCATTACATAGGCATTCTGGCACAGGCAAGAGCAGAATCCATCTATTGAAGATGTAATTCAGTTTCTTTAACCATCTTTTTTTTTCCTATATACCCAATTTCAATGACGCAAGATTCTTTCAGAGAAGACCCTCCTTTATTATATAGGTTGAGACTTATTAAAAGCACTACTATGCTATGCACCAAGAAACAGATGAGGGAAGGGATCTAGTTTACCCTCCTGACTCCAGACAGGAATTACTGTTTTTATGATCTCTGATAGATGTTTTTCTAACCTGTTCTGAAAATCTTCTAACAGGGTAACTAGCAACACAAGTGATAAATTAATCTTTGAATATATCAGGTACCTCAGGATTAGAAAGATGAAGTAGGTGGTTGGGAAATATTTCATCAGTATTTCCTCACAACAGTAGGAAGTATAAACTCAGGATTCTTGGGTTCAACTCCAGATTCTGGAGGGAGCAGTACTCCAGGGGCTATTTATCTCTTAGTCCTGACTTCCCTCTGTTGTGGCCCCTACACTCTTTCAGACCTCTCTTCCAATTGTCAGCCTGCCCATTCCTCACTCCTGTGCATCACAATCACCTCTGTAAATGTAAGGGGATCTTTGAGATTACGGAGAGATAAACTCCCATGTTTCACCTCCTGTGCCCACTGCCCTCCAAATACAATGAAACGGTCCTTTTAACCTCAAACTAGAGATGTTTGTTCCAGATGGATTCTGGAGAGATGGTAACAGCCAAAGCCCAACAATTTATGAACCAGCATACGTGAACTAGGATTCATGTGCTTATTTTTAGAAGTTTATAAATGTAACTAAATTTAATGAGATCTCTGACACTGTGCTACAAACAAAACAAAACCAAAAAATCCTAAGCTGGTTACAAAGAATAGATGAACGAAAACTTCTTAATAGAAAAATCAGCTCAGTGTTCCTCCTTAATCAAAAGATATGGTCAAACAACCTCAAGTAACAAAGGTAATGCAGTTTAGAATGTCATGTCATCTCAGCAAAGGGTGTGATTTGTTACCACATCTTACCTGCTGAACCTTCGGGCTCTTGCGGAAACAGGTGGTCTTACTCCTTTCCCGTCCCTAGGTGCTTGCCTCCTCCCAAACACTAGCAAGGTAGGCAACAACGCAGCCATAGGGTGAGTCAGTTGCCCAAGCTGACTTTGTGAAAAAACATTCTTTCTTACACTGTAGTAAGTAACAATTAAATTGTCTATTTCCTATGCTATATGAAGCACAAGAAATACTTTGATGTTATTGCAATCAGTTTAAAGAAAACCCGTAATTTTAAATGTCCTACATTCAAAGAAACTTCTTTTTAATTAGACAAAAAAAATACCAAGATCATTCACAAATTAGCCTTTAAAATTGATTTTTTCTTTGGAATTCAGAACAAAATCCACAAAAATTCCTAAACGTAGAGACTGAACAGGTAACTATGCTGAGAGACAGTTCAGAATTTCATCCTGGAATGAAATTACTTTCGTAGAAGTATCTGTGCTTTTTTTCAGCACAAGTATTACATTTACCAAAATTCCTCCTAAGAGTATGTCTAATCCTATACCTAAAATGGCAAATACTATAATTTCCAATTCATTTATGCCTGTATCCAACCTACTTGCTAATCAGTAACTATGTATTTTACTTGGGCTTTGTTGAGAGCATTGTTTTCCAGCTTTCTCAAGACCATGGGCAACAATGCTAACTATATGCTGCAGATATTGTAGCAGGTTCTTACAGTTGTGAGGTGTTAGGGCTCTCCCCAGCTAGCTGTTGAAGATCATTAATTATCGATGTGTGAAAAGACAACTCCTTTTTATTTTCTCATAAACCTTTTTCTCTTAATATGTGGGGATTGTATTCCTGATACACAGGAGAAAACTAAAGCTGTTCATACAGTAGTAGACTCTTTGTATTGGCAATGAACTTATTTTATCACAGCCTAGGGAAGAGACAGCTGTTACACCAGTGGAGCTTTCTGTTTACTATTGAGGGGAGAAAGAGAAGTAGAGAAAGGGAGATACAAAAGGTGCTTCATGGTATCAAAGAAGAGGAATGTTAAGAATGTGCTCCCACTGAGTTTCCCAGATACATCATCAGAAAAAATCTTATTTAAAATCGAACAAACAAACTGCTTGCACATGCAGATTTTGGTCAAGCAAGTAGCTTGACACACTTCAAAAGTAGAACTGCAAAAAAAATTTGCAGCATTTTACCTATTGTATTAAAACTTTTCTGTATAATCTATAACTGTCAAAAAAATTGCACTCTCTGAGTAAAAGCACCGTTTCTCTCCCTGGACACCAACAGCTAGTCCACTTCACTTCTAGAGTTCTTTTTCCTCATATGGCAACCTTCCATGGGACAGGGCCAATAACATACTCTACGAACATTCAGCTTTTTATTCCTTCCACCTAAGTGCTGGAACATTTTTCCTACAGTGAAAAGTCACGGTCAATAGTCTATTCTTTTCTCTATCAAGAGGCATGAAGACCCTCAGACTGAAGCTGACATCTTCCCAGCACCTATAACCACAGAAAACTAAGGAGACATGTGCGTGCTGCAAGATATTCAAACTGTTTATGAAACACTATTACTTGTGTATAATTTCTATAACATAAAGACTTTGCAATCTGCAACCTGCTTCACTCAAAGTACAAAAAGAATCAATGTGCAGGAAAATACAAGGTAGTTTAAGTATGAAAATGAGTGTTGAAATTGTTGAAAATAGAAATACTTATTGACAAGTAGACAAAAACCATAGAGAACGGTCCCTGTTTTGAGAAGCAGAAAAGTGCACAAGAAAGAAGCTCCTTATGTAAGGGATAAAATACGGTGTCTAATGCCATGAACCTGTAAAGACTTGAGTATGTTTAATATTAAGCCCTGAGTAATCCCTCTGAATTCAATGGCAGCTTGCTTACAATATTTAAGATAAACACCAGCGGCTGGAATTTCAGGGAAAAGAGAAAAACCAAAGACAGACAATGGGGAAAAATAAGAGCCACTAGATGAGATATAAAGCAGAGATACAGGCAGGAACAGAAAGTAAGAAGAAAAGGAAGATGAAAAACAAGCAAAGCTTTCAAGTGGGCTGAGCTGCAACAGTTTAGAGTGGTTGGAATCTGTAGTCTGAAATATTAGGAACTTTTTTTTTCTTCTCAAACCCCTAGACTCATTGTTGTAACATGAAGAAGAGAATGTAATGCACTTTGGAAATGAATTACAGTTATACATCTAGTTCCTAACCAACTAGGAAGAAGACCCTTAAAACTCCTCATCTCCAGAAACATAATTAATGCTACAATTAATGTTGCTTGCCCAAAACAAAATTGTGTATAGATTGTGCCACATAGTTTATTGACTGAAATAAAAATATATGAAGCAGCAATGGAGAGAGCGATGCCAAAGGGTGCTGTAAGCTTTTTATAAAATAATTTTTCAGTTCAGGAGTTATTTTCCTGTGCAAACAGGCATAAAATTACTACCCACTGCCCTGCTTCTCATTGATTTCTATTTGGCACAGTTTGCCAGATGCTGTTTGGTCTAAGTGTTGCCTTGACCTCCACTGGTGACGCTGGCCCCTTTTTGCTTTGTTGCGCAGTATTTTCCCAGCAGGGAGGTCCCACCCCTCTAATAGTTCAGTTGCAACTTTTGCTAAAGGCTTATAGGTTACCCATATGTTGTACTGGAGGGGCCAGCCTGACTGGAATTAACTCAGAAGTGGCGTCCAGCATTGTGGCTGGAGCTGGCCCAGAGGAGATTATAAATGCCCCAAAACTAATTAAATATTTTGTCTCCTGCTGGTAAACAAAAGCGAACGAGGGCAAAAATATGAAATGCCTGATTTAACTAGGATCTGTAAGTAGCTTGACAACGGCAGCCCTGAAGTCAGTGATGCATGATTTAAAAGCCCCTAATGGGTCAAAGCTGTTACACAAATGAGACTTTTGTCGATTATCCTTCACTTTATATACTTGCAGAACTGTTACACAAATGTATTTACTATCAGTTTTCAGAGTATTTCACAACAGCATTTCTGGGGCAAGAGCCCTGCAGTCCAGATAGTTATTTGGAAGCATTCTTAACTTTCACTTTTGTGCTAAAAAAATAGAGAAAATAAATATGACCACCCAAAGAGATATGAACAAATAAGAATTAACAGTATTTTCAGTAACATTTTCAAGGAACTGAACTGTCAATGGTGCTTCGTAAAAATGAGATAGAAGAATTCTCTTATTTAATAACATATTAATTCTTTTTTGTTAGCTAAGTGCCCTTTTTAAGGCACCTCTATTTAAAGAAATATATATGTAGAATACATATAGAAGACTATATATAAAAAAATCAGTTAAATTATTTAAATACAGAATAATATATATTTAAAGAAATAAACTAAATTATTTAAATAATGGATCAAACGCTTTCAATATATATCATTCAGACTTAATGTATTCAGTTTTGTAAATTAAAAACCCTCTCTCATGGCATTTTAAATATTTTATGTCCATAAGGGCATACTAGTTATATTTAAAATACATTACTGCAGACTTAACTTCTTTTCTTCTAGTAATGTATAGTAGTTATCACGTAAATATTCCACGAATATGTTTTAGAATGTTAAGTGAAGAAGTGTCTTACAAAAATCCCATTGGTAAAGAAAATGAGAATTCTAATTAGATGTTCTATTTCACATACACGCCTAACTTCATGTTTATGTAATCCTACTACAGTTAATAGGACTAATCAAGTGTCCAAAGTTAAAAATAGCTGTAAGTTTTGGTCATCCAGGACCTCAGTTCATAATGCTGTTAGTGTGAACTATAAAGTGACTTGTTTAGTGGAAGTATAGCATTCACCTTTTCTGGGAGGGCATGCGTTAAATCTTTATGTTTTCCATAAACACATTTTTACTTACTTTTTAAAAAAACCTTTACAATAAGGTTATCTTTACCTGCTGAAATTTGAAACTTACTGAAAATGGCAAGGATCAAATATATGGGTAAAAGAAAAGGAAGCCTTAAAACAAATTGATAAATACATATATATACATACATATACAAAAAAATATATATACAACTGACTTCCAATTTTTATAGTACTTTACCATTAGATTTTTACTTTATAATTAAACTGTCATGCAAATTAAGTAATCCACACTCAGTTTAAGTAAAAGTTTACACTATTAACTGTAAGGGCTGATGTTGTAATTAATGCTTTCCAAATTAACTAGGAACTTTACTGGTTTGCATCCTGCCATAGACAGATGAGCGCACATGCACACATGCATATAACACATCTGCTCTTTTGTCCAAATGGACAGCAGGACGCCACAGAGGTTTTTCCATCAAAAGAAATGCAATTCTAAAAGATTAAGATGTTCTAGTTACGCACATGGTAACATTTGATGTTTCAGATTTTGAAATCTCCCAAGTGCCACACTTCCAAACTATAATGAATTAGATGTGACGGGTATATTCTAAAAGCTACTAGTAAAGCTAGTTGTGAATAAAGAAGCACTTAATGTAGTGATTGCTAATATATAACACTGGATTTAGAATGCACAAAGGACAATATTTCCCATTAGGTATACAAGAATAAAAAGCGATAAACCATGACTAGAAGAGCAAAAAAACTCACTTCATCCAACATATGTAGAAAAAGGACTGAATATTTGGTATCAAAAAGCTTGTTTGTTTTTTCTCCCATGAAGCTATCTGTTTCTTTCCATTCCTTATTATTTCAGAGATTTCACAAATCTCGAATGACAGCATTCTATCAGATTTTACTGGAGTTTCCTCTTGAATTATCCAAACTTGAGGATGGGGAAGTTTTCTCAGATTTAATTAATATCACAGTGGAAATTTCAAATGAAAAGCTTTTTACAGCAACATATTCAGCCACTTCTGTTAAACAGGTTTCCTTTTAGATATAGAAGGCAAGTGACACAATCTTGCTTATTTGATTGCATACATTGTGGTTTAGGTCATCAACTACTCACAGACCTTAATTCCTAATGCAAAAAATGCAGTAAGGCAGCTATATTTCTGTTGCAGCTGGTCTTCTTCATATATGATTGAGAAGCAAAAAGGTATGTATTACTTTGTTTTTCCTTACAGCTTAAAAAAAAAGTATCTGAGCATAGTAATAACTATATTTTTGTAACTCAGACTCACTGAAGAACGTGCATTGAATAAAAGTGCTACCCGTTTAAAGAATTAGGGATGCTTTTAGAGTCAAACACCAGGAAAACTTCCCGCCCAAGTTCTACAGCATCAAAAAGTCAAGAATGCAAGCTTTTTAATCTAACAGACAAACCCATAAAAAGATCCAATAGCTGGAGGACAAAGTTTGAAAACCACAAACTGGAAACACGTAATATATTTTCAACAGAAAATTCCTAGATATTTTACCAAGGAATATGATAGATTCTTCATAAGCCGACATTTTTATATTAAATTTGGATGTCTTTCTGCTATACCTAAATCACGAAGTATTGGCTTCAGTGCACAGATTGCTTTGTGGAATATTACTGTCTGCAATATGCATTCAGGTCACCAGATTATATGATGGCCTTATATATACATGCATCTATGAAATGCAGAAAAGACTACCAAAGTTACCTAATAGTCCAAAACAGCAATCCAATAAGACTCCGAAACAACAAAGAATTCTGGCAAACTGCAAGCAGGTTAATTTCCCTTACTCTCTAAATCCTTTTCTTTAGGGAAACATGTATCTTCTTTAAGGTGAGTGGAAGCCATTTAAAGTATCTCAGGCATTCAGAGAATAAAGAAGCTGTAAAATTCAAAGTGCTCAATGAAGAGGAAACAAACCCAAATATTTTACTGGTGTCACTGAAGCCCAAAACATATCACCATATTACTCTGTCTTCCTCTGAATTTTGTGGACTATGGGTGACAAAACAGGAGCATGTATGACTGGACAGGGAACACAAGCTTGTACCTATTTTTTTCAGAAGGTTGTTTTCTAGAAAGGGTGTTAATGTATTGTTCCCCAAAGAAAAGGGATCTATTGGTTAGACTGATCTCAATACATTGCACAAGGCCTTTGCATAGGTACGTATTGGAAGAAGCACATGAGAAAAATTGTCCTGGTTAAGAAAAGACCAGCACAATCAGTCTCAGGTCTCAAGAAGGGAAGTAAGATGCCCAAGAATAGGTGAGGAAGGAAAATGAACATACAGAACTTACGACCTCTCTTCTACTTTGCCTTGGCTGGTGGGGAAGGCTAGCTGAAGTGATGAATTCATATTGTACCATTTTAAGGATCAAGATTCCACCTTCTTTTTGTCCATCTCAAAATCCTAGGGCATAGCACAACTTAATCCACACTCCCAGTCAGCAGAGAAATCTAGCAAAGATTACACCTCCTGAAGTACAGCTCCCTTTGGAGCTCTTCCTGGAACTGTCTGACTATACCACCTTTTAGTTAGTGCTAGTGCTTGATGAGACAATTGAATCCTTTTGTTAAGAACTTCCAAAATGAAACAGAAGTACCAATTAATTGGTATTCTGACTGGGACTAATTCAAAGGTGTCTTCTAATACCTTGGGACATGGTGTGTTCCACTTTGGAGACAATCAATCAGTCAGAGATTGATGAAGGGGTGGTGAGGTCAGGTTTGCAAATACAGAACCATCTGCAGAGTCTCCTGGGTTGGTACCTGCAGCACAGTAATTTACAGGAGCAGGTGTTTCCTTTTAATCTGTTTTTTTCTGCTGAAACTGTAACTTTATTGAGAAAGTGCCTGCAGTTTGTTCTTAAGAGGGTACTTTGTTTATTGTTGCTATTAACTATTAACTGGTGAAGGGTTTCTGAAAGTTGTAGTAACCATACTCCTTAAAACACAGGTAAGAATAGAGGCTGTGATGCTAAATATGTAAGTCGGACACGTCTTCAGGAAGCTGCTACACATAAACATATTAAAGTCCAAAAGGCTGTTTTTAAAACAGAATTATTTTGTTCAGAAAGGAGCCATATCTTTCTGAATATGGGTGACTGAAATTATCATAGTCGTTAAGATTATAATTTATTTTTGTTTACAGCCATAAATATTAACGGAGAAAGGAGGCTTTCTGAAACAAATGAAAAATTCAAGAATTTCAGCTGGAATTTCCCACCTGAACTGAGATTGGTGGGATGACCTCTCTGTTAAGTCCCCTTTGATTTGGATCCAAAGCATAGCAAAAGGTCAGTAGAGAATACATTTGAATTCAAGTTCAAGTTCCTGGCTTTGCTGCACCTCATACCCTGCTCCAGCTCTACTATAATCTACATAATCTCTTCTGTAGCCTAACATCTCTCAGCCTGACTCCCAGACCATACAAACTGCCTTTGCATCATTAACTTCAACTAGTGGCAAAAACTGAAGGCATGCCCTTAAATGTTTTAACCATGCTCACATATTAGAGTCTCTACACAGGCATTACACCTCCTTCTCCTCTTCCTCACAAACCTACCTCATCTCCTTCCTCTTGACAATTCTAGAAATGTTCTTCAGAATTTTTCTTGGGTTTGCTTAATATGTTTTATCTACTCCATCTAATTATCTGATTTATCTAATTCTTAACAGGACAAAAATTACATATGGGAAAGTGTTTCTTGGTTTGGGTGTATCACCAAAAAAAAGTCACAGAACACTGGAAAGTGGATAAAACTTAGGCTTATATGATTAATGACATTAAAAACCAGGGAATCTCCTCTTTTGCCAATCAGTGAGGCAAAAACACAAGTCAAAGTGAACCACTCACTAAAGAAACCAACGGTTAGAAATGTTTATTTTTTCATATTCTGCTATAGACATTAAGTCTAAACTATAGGTCTTGGTCTAAAACTGACCTCTAGTAAAAAAAATTTCACATTTTTCAACTATCTGGTAATATATTGGGCTTTGTTGTTCCACTTTCCCATTCTTTTGAAAATTTTTAATTAGGGTTTGTAGGAAATTTTAGGAAATAAGAGAAGGACAGTGACTCAGCAATTGAGAAAAATACCTTGTTCTGTCTTTTTACTTAAGTCTTTAAAGACAGATCTACTCTTCGGGGGAGGAGGAGGAGATTAGTAGTCAGAATCAAACTGCTTAATTGGCAGATTTTTCAGTTTTTAATTGAACTAATTTAATTTTTACCTGATCTGGCATCATCCTTAATTTTCATTTAGTTTCCTTTTTTCACTGCTGGGAAGGTCCCCTCTGTTCCTGTCACTCTGATGAATATCGAGACAAAGAAATCTTCCCTTTCCCAGAAATAACTGCCTCATCTGTTGCTAATTTCCCTTCCTATCCCTTATGGAACACATGGCTCCCTTCTATGACCTCTTGCTGCGTACACATTCATGAAATCTTTTATTTCCACCTTTTGCAAAATTTTCGAGTTTTGGTAACAACTTTTCAATATCTGTTTTCTGTCTATTCTCATCTAGATAACACAAAAGAAATGCAAACTATTTTCATGAATCCTTTAGGCAAATCTGTTAAATGGCTTACTGAATAAAAAAATGGCTTCCCATTTTCTTTTCATCCCTTTTAGCTGTACATTCATTTCCATAGCAACAAACTTACACGGTTTCTGTTGCTCAATTTTTCTTTCTTCTTATTTTGCTTCCTTCCTCATGGTTATGTGCTTTCTTCCTGACCCCTACATGAGCTATGCCTCTGCAGAGGCACACACTAAAAGAAGTAAAATGAGCAAACATGCATTTAAACTTTCATGTCTCAGCTGTTGGATCTAGCCACAGATTTACTCAAAACTTAGAATGGCCTGTAACTTAATGACCTTCTGTTGGACACTCTCACGATAAATAACTCTTAAGCGCACAGGAATTTTTGGAATTATATTTTCCCTTCACATAATTTGCTCTTGGTTCAACACAGCCCTATGCTACAGTCTTAATTAAGAGAGCAGCACAAAGAAGTTCTGCAACTCATAGAATTCCTTAGGTTGGAAAATACCTTTAAGATCGAGTCCAACCATTAACCTAACCCTGCCAAGTCCACCACTAAACCACGTCCCTAAACACCACATCTACAAGTCTTTTAAACACCCCCAGGGACTCTCTGCACCTGAAACACTAAACAAAGAGACACTGCATTTTTCCAACCTTCCACTTAATATCTTCACTTAATTTCACTTTTGATTCAACATTTTAATTTAATCAAAACAATGCAAGTTAACTATTTTCTCAGAGAAACATTAAATTCCAGACTTCTATGTTAATAATTGTAATACTATACAGGCCCTTTCAGAAAATTTTCCCTTAAACAATGTTTTATTTCATTAATGAGGAAGGCCTAACAACTTGCATTAAAAAAGAGTCCATGGAAAGTCCATGATGATGAAGTCTACATGAAATTCTACAGCACTCAAAGATTGTATTTAGCATTATAAGGACCTAAAAATTGTGCTGCATAGGTTGAAGATCATGTGGCACTAATGTTTATTTGAATTATAGTAGTCTCTTCACAGAAATCTACCTTTAAGTACTGTTTCCTTTCTGCATTTTCCATGCTGACTTTGGCTTTTGGAAATTAACTTTGTTAAACATCACTGTGTTCCTCTTTTTCTTGATGTGAAACTCATGCAATTTTGAGTCTGAATTCTCATTTCAATTGTAATCAGGCATTTCATTTGGTGCTAAGGTAACTTAGCATTCAGGATCTTGCTCGAAGTTAAGACAGTTAAATTAATAAGCTAAGTTAAGCTAATAAAAGCAACAGCTAAATCCTTCACATGAAAATGTGAAACAAGACCACACAATTTCTAAATAATTTTATTTAAGTTCGCACAACCTATTTTTTGCACTAAGAAAGATGGACAGGATTTGTCACAATTAAATTCCTTTACTGTTGACTGAAAATGTGCAATGTATTAAAAATAAGTCTTAGTGAGTAATTAGGATCACCAGGTCAACTACACAATATTTCATGAGAATAAAGTTGCTATTCAAAAAATGAGTGCTCTTTTTCTTGCCACTCTCAGCAGCCTTGCTTGTTTTGCATATGGCTGCATGTTTAATTAGCAATCCTTCTGTAAGTGTCTGCAATTAGCATAATGATGATTAATAAAATAACTCCTTTAAAGCTTCATTTAAGCAGCAGAACTGCACAATCAGGTATAATTAATTCATCATTAATAAATCATGGCTGATTAACTAATCTGTTGATTACAAACACATTACTGCATAGTCTCCCACCTGAGCTCTGGTGATTTTTCTATCCTGAACAGAAATAAAGACAAAGTAGTAGTAAACTATAAAAAAAAAATAATGCATTAAGCAGCAAAGATATTGGTTTGGTCAGGAAATTTAGATAGCAAATATATTTAAAATTTACTGGGCTTTGTTCATTATTACTCCTTTTGAGTAAAAAAAAAATAATTGTACTGTCTATTTGTTAATGTGGATGGGTGAACAATAATTGCCTCTTTAGTTCACTTATATTCTTAAGGAAGGGTTTTTTTCCAAAGCATCTCAGATTGTGGGCCAGACTCACTCTTTGCATAAGCCAGCAGGAAGTAGCAAACGCAGCAAAACAAGCTTGCAGTATTGCTCCTCAAGAAGGTCCAGGTCACTAGCCAGAAAGTGATCAGTTTGCTTTGTGAGAAGGCAAGGTCAAGGTGGCTGCTAAATATGCCATCGCAACTTTACTGTTAAGCTGCCTCCATAGCTGTGATGATGAGTCCAAGTTTATAAACCACATTTCACGTCCATGAACTTCAGCAAGACTGAATACAGAAGAAGAACATGCATTTCCATTTTGAGATTCCTTTTGCTTGCCACCTAGCTATTGAGCTTTATAGTGCATTTAAATAATCTTTTCAATACATTCTGTGTAGCGGCAGGAGCTAGAAACTTTTATTCCAAATGAATCCAAGGATTCTCACACTGTTACTTGCCTCCAGCTTCTCAGACTTAGGTAAGATGTAAGTTAAGAGTTACGATAAAATTCAAACTAACTGGAAATAGGGGAACTTGGCACAACTAAGCTCCTCATCATTTATAAAGGGCTGACATCCAGCTGTTCCCACAGTATGAAAATGCTTTAAGTTCAAAATACTTCATCCTGAAATATTGCAAAGAAAAAGAACTAAAGCAGAGCTTAGGACAAAAGTGATTTGAAAGTGAAAACAGAGTTTTAGCTAGAGTAACTGAAACAGTTCAATATACCTAATAAATCCAGAGAAAGATGAGAACACTAAAGGAAAAAGTGACAAAGTCTGAAGCAGTATACTTCATGAAGAAAATTACAGAAGAAACTTAATTTAGGAGCACATCTTCAGTCTTTGAAAAGTAAATGACATTGCTGTAACCTACAATGTTTTCTTTCAGATTTTAACCACTTTTATGTGCATCGCTATGTCAATCTCTTAAATCTTTATGCTAAAACTTTAATTAAAAATATTGAGTAAGCAGCTATACTACAAGCCACTGCAATACCATTCATCTTTCAAAAATAATGCTCATAAGAGAACCATAAAGCACATTTCTAAACCATTTATATTTTGTTAATGTTTTAATTCAAGTAAATTAATGAATGTATAAGCATCACTTCAATATATGGCAGAGAAAACTTTTGTGGGTTTTGGTTTTTTTTTTTTTTTTTTAAAGGACTATAGCCGGGTTTCATGGAAAATGACTGAATATGGAAGTTTGATTATTTTATCAATGAGAAAAGTTTACAATTCAATCAAGGAAGCAGGAATGGCTTTTAACATGAAATTTGGAAATAAAGAAAAGAATAGTTTAAAAGCAGAAAAACGAGATAGCTGTCCTCAGACATTTTCTGAAGTCAGTGTACATACGAAGTGGCAAGATGAAAGTGAAGAAAACAATACCAGGGATCTTGAAGATTAAAAGTGAGCATTTTCAAGCAATTTTTAAAAATGGACAATAAGTAATCAAAGACTTCTGAGGACAGTGGTGATTCACTGCCTAGAGCTAAGAAATAATCAGCATAATATGAATAATTTGAAGGTGTGGGAGATTAGTGTCAATTTCTTCAGAAAATCAGGTTTCCTTTTAATACAATAGCAATTTGCCCTGCAATGTCAACTCTTCCGTCATTACGCAGTGAAATCTTCAACTCTCCTCCACGGCGGGAACATTGAAAAGCTAAATGGAAACAAGAATCCACAGTTAAACTAGTATCTATCACCAATTACTTACAAATCCACAAAAACTCAGGGAAATGAGGCCTCTGTTTCCAGAAAGCAAGCAGCACCAGGGCAAGCACTGTACCAGGGACACCCTGGATGAATTGTCTTTACAGATGAAGATTAGCTGAGGGTGTATCTCAGACTACAACTTGTCTATTGAGTCTGACAAAAATGCTAGTTAATACAAGTAGTGAAGGATAGTTTGCCATGATATACAAAGGAAACTTGGTTGGCTACATCTAAAGAAGTCTTGAATTCTCCCATTCAGGGGACAGACAATTTCTGTACGTAATAAGGAAGAACACCGAGTATTATGTGCATAAGAAAGAACCACCACTTTACAAGTACTGAACATCTGAAGTGGATACTAGGTTCAAAGAATGTGTTTAGCTAATGGCTAAAGAGAGCTCAAGCAGGCAGTGGAAAAGGTCTACAAAGAAACATAGATGCTACTTCAGCTGTCACAAACTGAGACCAAATTCTTACATAGACAGGAACAGATATTGATTTATATAATCTGAATATATAATTTAATACAGCTGGATAAAGTTTAAGTAGAAATAGCCTTCCATTTGTAAATAATTACAGAACTAAACTTTTACCTAAAGTCTTTAGTCATATGTAGGTTGGACAATAATGTTCACTTAGCATGTTGAGTCTGTAGACTTGTTTCAGTAGTCCGATTTTAGTTGCACAACTACTTAATCAGAAAATGGTCTGGTTCAGAAGGCATTTAGCAAAGGTTTAAGTTTCATACAGTAGTATTGTTTTTGTAAAAGGCTGTAACTGGATGAAGAGGCATTAATGTTCATGGTCTCCTTACTCAATGAACTTCCAACTACTACAGAAATTGTTCAAAGCCAAAGGGCGTGTTTTTCCTCACAAACCCACAATTTTGTAAATTGGGTAGATATTGTATTCAGATCCCAACAGAGCATAGGATCTCTAACAGATGGCATATATACTGTACGCCTTAAAAAAATTTCTCAGCCACAGCTGACAAGAAAGTTCTTTTTTATAACAGGATATTAGATTCTCAGACGAAGCAAACACTCCGAAACAGTGGAAACAGGAGCTATAAAGAGAATGATATTGATACTTTCTGTTCTTTTCCATTTATAGAACCACTGGTTATTGTTTTTAACTTGTCAGAACAACATCCATGTATGGAGTAATGCCTTCAATTGAATATTTTGGACTCTTAAAGATCCAGACCATGCCAAATTTGATCAATTATTATTGCCAAGTGTGGATACGCAGCTAAACTCTCCCACACCCTTGTGACAGCAGATTTAAATAAAAGAGATTATTTTTTTCAAATCTTCAGAGGTTGGTTTGGTTTGGTTTTTTTTCTTTCTTTAAATGTGGAACCAGTGCTGTCTGTTTCATGGCAGGATTACTGAGACTGTTTTGATACTGGTCCATTTTATTTTATTTTATTTTTAAAGAAACCTTCAAAGTAGAAGGAAAAAAAAAACACAAAAGAAAATTTTATGCAAGCTTATATGAAAATAATACTTGATCTTTTCTTTCTCTCACACAGAAGCACTGGTATCTCACACTATGTCTGAAAGTAAACAGACCTGCATGGAACATTTCAGTAAGTAGAGGATTTCATTTAATAGCAGTGTCTCCAGAGACATTCAAGCACCTCTGATGTGCACTCACGTTTTGGATCACAACATTGTTGCACATCCATTCCATGTCTGTATTTACCAGGAATATCTCATACTACATATACATTTTACACATATTTTGTATAAAACCAAGTATGTACATTCTGATCTGTAGAAATAATGTAACAGCTGAATTCACAGTGCCCTCAATTCCTCTGTGATTAACCTAAGACAGAGGGAAGTTTAAGAGTAGGTACAAGGACTGTGAGATTGAACATGCTGATATCATAGAATCATAGAATCATGCACCCCTGAATTCACAAGGCAACCAGTGGCCTTGTACTAATATTATCCTGTTGTTTTAAGGAGCTTCTTACCACCCTAGATGTACCTAAATGACCGTTGCTTACAGAATTTGAGGAGTAATGGATTTTCTTCATGACATCATCATAATGACATCAACTCAGGAACAAGTGCCACTCCTGTAAAAATACCTATTTTTAGAAATCACTATTATTTTTGCCAAATTCCTAGACCCTACAAACAGACTGATGAAAGAAGCACTTGTTCCTTAACTTAAGTGAAGTTAAGATCTCCAAGACTTTTTTATTCTGAGAAAGAAGGTAGATAAATCTGATGATTGATGCAGGGAAACACCTCTCATTTGGCAACAATGTTACACTTGTGCATAAATCTGTTGTGGTCACTCTGTATGTTGAGATTACCTGGGAAAGATGAAAGCTGCGATTACAACTCTGCAAAACTCTTCACTTCATGAGAACTCAAATTAGCAAAAACTTAAATACAGGTAGATTTATTCCACCTGAATGAAGCAAGGACACTGAAAAGTTAGAAGATGAGACAGACTTTGTATTGAAAGAAATCTTGGCAAAATTTGTAAAAGTATAATCCTACAGTTATCAAAGTAATGTCTGGGTTTTGGTTGGGTTTGGTGGGGTTTTTTTATACCAAAACCCTCAATACTATACACCTGTTCTGTACTGGGAAGGAATCAGAGAAATTAAAGGCAGTAACAAGAACCAGAATTTCCCCACAAGTTAATACAGTTGTCCAAAGTAAAGAGGTACAGAAAGACTCCTCTAGCTTCACCTGAGATTAAAAATTGTCCTGGACAAAGCCCTTTTCTTTACAATAATTTGGAAAGTCCTCTATAATCTGTTTCAATATATCAAATTCCTTAAGCATGTTTATAAGTGTTACCTTAGAAATGTGAAAACCATGTGAAGGGCCGGATACAGAGACAGTTGCTAAATATTGCATTTATTTGCAATTATGCAAGTCTGTACAGCTGATATGAGAGACTGTAATTTTTAAAATATTGCAGAGACTCTTGACATGAAAAATAAGGCAAGGACAGATACCAAACTCTGATTTAACACTCAGCTTAAATTCAAGGATATGTATATAGTTTCAAGAAAGATCATAAAGTATTTCACCAGACTGGAAAATTCTCTTTGTAGTTGATGGGACTGGTCATTGTTTGACAATTTGGTTTAATAAAAGTAGGAAGAGAATCCAAACACAGGAAATTATGTCTGATACTTCAGCAGAGATGCAGCTGACCTCCACCTAGAGGTCACAATACCCAGAGAGATCTGACAGTAGATTTAATGTTCCTCATTTTTATATTATTTCATATCTGATATATTTTGGAACTAACAGATCTTTCATTTTATGCAAGAAAATCTTCATTTATATTTGCAATAAAAGGTATCAGACATTACAGAAGCTACTGCAAAGGTTTCTATAAAGTCAAAAGATGCTCTTATTTATTAATCTTTGGTGAAATGTAATCTTCTTGATTGCCAGCCATCTTTTCCAAATAATCTCACTAGTAATAGAACTCACCCCAGTACTACCTGATTCCCCTCGGTCACGTGCATGTAAGGAAAACTTACTTCTCATAAACACATGTAAAGACCACGTTGATCAGATGTCAAATTAACTTGTTCTATTTAGATATGTTTTATATGATTTCTACCACAAAAAAAGTTTGAGGACATACATGCATGAAATAGCAAAAAAACCCTCAAAAACCTATCTTCTGAGAAGATAGGATTTTTTTTGTGCTAAACACATTAGAGAAGCTGGTTACAGTATCGATTGCCTTCGCTGCCTGAGATTGTTTCTCTAAAAGAAGAAATGGCACAGTACATACAAAATACATGAAAATGCAAAACGGGTAGAAAGTATCATCTAAAAATACAGACAGAATTTCTGTTTGTTTGTTTACTTAAAGAAGCAGCATTTATAGATGGCACCGAAGAGTTTCAAATTCCACATTAACATCTGAAAATGTCAAAATCTTCTGAGAAACAGCCAGTCCATAAGGGATGCATTACCAAAGACAGTTTCTCCTCTTCAGAAAGTATGTTAGGATTTTTCCCCCCAACATTATGGAAACTATCACAGATTTGTGCGATGTTAACGCAAATATGAGATCTTCAGAACAGACAGTTAAACCTTCCCTTCAGTCCATGATGGAGAAGGTCTCAGTCATTGTGGATTACCATACTGAGCTATGGAGCACAAACAGATCCTTTAAAGAGCTTATCATTCTCAAGAAAATCAATTTTGGGATTCATTTGACCAAATACAGGACAGCTTATATTCAAGGTAGCTGTTTGTTTGGAAAAGTGTTTTATGGACAAGGGTCCAATCTCTGCTCTAAGCTAAATGTTACCAAAGACTTAATTGTTGTCAGGTGCACAAAAGAATTGTAATCCCCTGCCCTCCACTTAGAGAGCCAGCTAGGGACTAGGGTATTTTGTATTGCTTCTGTTGTTCTTCCATCCTCTGGCAAAGCACCAGAAACACGAGAAGCAAACAGACACTCAATGCCTCTTTATCTAGTGTTGCCACATATTAACAGTTTCTCTCAGTTTTTTCCACCAAGTTCTTCAGTTTCTTGCTTAACAACAAATATGTGAGCTAATAAGCATATCTCATTAATTGAAAGAATACAAATCAATCTGTTCTTCAACTTCAGAGGTCCAGCCATCTCAAAGTCCTTTAAGGCTTAACATTTAAAAAGTAAGACTGCAACTGCAAATAAAATCACAAACAAATAAAATTTGCCAATGTCCATGTATCTCGTCCTTATTCTTATGTATTTAAGATCAGCCACATTGTTTCTGTTCTTCTAATGTAAGTGACTATTCTTTTTTATATCCTTCCCTGATACCATGTAAAAGATCATCACCCTAAGGAAAACTGATCTTCATACCTAAACACAGACATGTATCAGAAACCAGAAAAAACTACCATAAAGCACATTCTGTACGTAGCATCTGAATGTTAAAAATACATCATCTCTTCTTATCTAGCTATAACAACACTAGCTATTCTAAATCCTACATTTACTAAAGAAGTCACTGCAGGGATTAATCTGGAATAATTCTCAAGAAAATTTCAAAATCAGGCAGAAAACATATAATTTTTGCAGTCTCACCTTAACATACATGAAGGAAAAGGAAAACACTGTCCAAATTGTACTGAAAACTACACATAGTGAATGAAAATACCGATACCTTTTCCCAATACCCAAAATGCAAGCCATAAAGACCAAAAGTAAAGCAAATTCAATCAAAACACAAAACCAACATCATCTGAAGTTCACCAAGCTTCAGTTATGATGAAAGGTCATGAGAACTAAAATCCAAAAGTTGAAATAAAAAACTAACTGCAGAGAGTTACAATCCAGAAACTGACACCTCAAACTCCCTGCAGGCATGATGTGTCATGTTGGTGGGTAGGAAAGAAAGCAATTTCTTAAAGATTACCTCACACGTGAAATATTACATAATATTCTACTCATATTGAGAAAACAGATAGGGAGTTGTTGCTACAGTTTGGATTGTAGTAATAACTTTTTCTTTTTTAGTGAGTAGGTTTTATATAAATGGGCAGCTTTGCAAAAAAAACCAGTTTCTCTTACCAAGCATTTCTTTCTTCCCCAGCTGCTCTGACCAGTAGCTGCTTAAAACAGCATGGGCAGATCCTTAAGAGAAATTGGAAAACAAAGAACAGAATTAAATCGGAACCACTACGTTATAGGGCAAGCAAGCCATAAACAAACTAAGTGCCACATGTGTTTAGTGCAAAAGCACCTAAGAGTTTTCACAGCAGACAGAACTTGAGGCTTTATCATTTCATTTATTTATGATAAAGCAGTATTACTTTCTCATCCTCTGGCTTCAATGGAAATTTTGCCTAGGCGAGGGCTTCATGATCAGCCACAATTGGTATGAATAACAAATAGTACCGATTAAAATACTTGAGCCAAAGTACTAATTTTTTTTACCAAAAGTGAAGTTTCCTAATAATAGAATCTCAAACTATTAAATTCAAAATATTATTCGTCTAAACATGATGTTATTCAATGAAACATGAACAGCTACCCATCAATAATCTGAATAGGCTTTTGGATGTTTTTTAGGAATAGGAACAGGTGGATAGAAGTCACTGTGTAAAACAAAAGTATTTCCTCTGCTAACACTTTTCACAACAAAACCTCAGGTTTTTTTCAGCCTTGAGTGCCAGTAAGTATCAGGATGTAACTCAAGGAGATCTTTAAGGTCTCACCACAGCTTCTGAAAACTAAAAGACCAATTTCTTGTTTCCTGATCGGCAGATGGCTTAAAAACTTAGGATGACTTCTCAGATCCATAGCTAGACATGCTGCTTCAGTCTACATTAGCAGCTAGGGGCAAAGATACTCTGCTGGAAACCCTACTGTGAAGTAACTGTAATTGTCAGGGCTCAAGGACACCAAGACATGTAGCATTATTAAGAAATCATTACAGAAGAAATATAATCAAAGCCATAACACTGTTAAAAGTATACTTCAGCTACACAATAAAAAGATTTGTTTCTATAAAGGAAAGGACACTTAAAGATGGAAGACAAGCAACAGTGAGTATCAATACTAGTCTTCCCAGAAATCCTAAGGAATGAGCTCTGGAATTAGATATGTCTACCAGACTCTCTCCCTGGCTTTATCAGGAAAGCAGGACTGAAAGCTTAAGAAGTAACTGAAATACATGGCTTGTATTTCCTTGTAAACCTTTCTTTCTGGTAGGAGTGCTGAATAACTAGCACTATTCCAACAAAGAAAGTTTTCTCTTTTTTTAGCAAAACATTTAATTTTTGACCAATTTCTCAGCTGACTAACAATTAACCTGTGATTAACCAGTACCTAAGCAAAGAACATCATTCTGCAGCAATCATCATCACACCTAGTGAGTTGAACATCAACGGAATAGGCAGAGAACTACCCTTCCTGCCCCTAAATATACAACTACCTGAGTTCATATTATTCATAGGCATGAGAATATCCACAATAAGCGTCATGAAACTAGAGGAGATCTCAGCTGAAGCATAAAAAAAATACAGAACACCAACAGAAGGGGACGTGAACTTCTACTGCAATACTCATTCAATACCAAACTAGTCTCTCACTTTTCTCTAATTGGAATACTTCAGGGAAAAGATCTGAAAAAGACAGAGGAATATCTGGCCTGATGACAAGAAGCTGATCTTTTTCTGAATGAGCTGGCATCAGTCACAAAAGTTTTCAGTTTAATGAGAACACTCCTGCTGTCCATATAAAACAGTAATTTGTAAGAAAGACTCTAAAGTACAAAACCAGATTAATGAAGTTTAACAAGAACCTTTTAACTGACCCAAAACAAGAGTCATTTATCACACACATACCTGTAACAGGGTCTTCCAGAATTCCATACCAAGGTGCAAAATATCTGGAGTAAAAATCATGGCCTTTATGTTTTCCACTGGAATTTCCCTTAAGAGTGAGTATGAGTCCTTTCACCTTTCCCGTCTTTTCAGCTGACAAAAAGCGTTGTGCGCTCACTTGCAGTTCTTCCAACACAGACCTTGAATATAATTATAGAATTTTAATAGCCCATATTCTTCATTTTACATGAATTTAAGTACTGAAAAGAAACATAAAACTACAAAATCATCTTCTCTACAATCCCAAAACAGCCATGGTAAAATGTCAGAGGAGACAAAATTCCTAGCATTGTCTTTCCAATGTCATTTGACAGAAGGCTACCTTGAATATAATACACTCTGAGTGAGCAGAGAAAAAAGTTAAAGCCATGCATTTCCTATTTATTTCTGAAAACTGAGCATCCTGGAATATTAGCTACAAAAGAACACACTTTTGTTTCAACATTTTAATCACTGAAAGAATTATTTCATCAGTACAGAAGGCAAAGAGTAAGCACTCCACCTTCTTTCAGAGCAAGCAAATAACTAACACCATTCAGATCTTCATGGGATTCTAAAGCACCCTACAACAGTCTCAAGTCTGTGAAGTTGCAGCTACCACCCCACAAAATAAAGTCTGAAACAGTAAAAACAGTAAGTACCCAGCTGAGGATATTCCTATCTCCCCACTAGCCCCATCTTTAAACACTGGACAGGCCAAACTTCAAGTGAAAATAACAGTAATTTGGCCTCATTAAAGAAGTTGTGTTTTGGCAACATATATCCAAATCATACTTGACTTAGCAATGAAATTCAGCTCTCTGAGATTAACAAATGCTTTGGAATAATGTGAATTGGAATTTCCTCCATAAAGCTACTTATGATGCTGTTAAGCATGTGTAAGCAGATTAGTCAAATGGGAATCAGAATCCATGGCATTCTGTCAATGTGCCCTGTCTCACTAAGCGGACCTCTGCAGCTATGCAACTATTACTCCATCATTTGAGAAGCAAGACTCCTAATTTCCTGCTAGGTTACTGGACTTTTTTTTTTTTATTCAGATGGATGGGGAAAATACACCATCATTAAAACTGTTTCCTACGCCTCCTTCTCTTGGAGACAGATTTCAGATTGATCTTATTCAGCTTTGCAGGTTCAATAAGTTCACATTAGAAGATCAAGTAACTATTTAACACAGGAGTTTAAATTAGAGTTTTTAATCTTCACCTGTTTTAGAACTAGATAAAAGAGCCTAGTATGAAAAGAATAGAGGTTAAACAAGCAGACTCAATTTCTACACACTTGATTAAAAAAAAAAGTATAAGACACCTTTCATAAGCATCACTGAGGCGGACTAGGAGTTTCTTTGTGTCAGGAGAATAACGGAGATCTTGAACAATCATGTCACCAATGGCTGCCTGGTGGAAAAGTTAAAGGAGACATAGAAAAACATCATCATCCAAATATGAAATATTATTTCCTTAACATTTTTGTAGAACAAGTTCTGTGCTAGAACAGGGCTTACACAAGGTCTTTCATGCAGCCCTCAAGTACATGCAAGCAAGGAAAAGTAAGTGCACTAAGTGCACAAACGTATATGGGCAGGTGCTAAGAGCTCTGTATATGTCGACTTGGAAAGATATTCGGGGACCTAGAAGAGCGCAAGGACACTGGATTGCCCTCACATGCATACAATAGGCTGACAATGGCACTGAAACAAATACTGACACTCCAGCCAATGGTAATGAGAGACAAAAGTTCAACTGCAGCATTCTGGAGAATTCCATTTCCTGAGCTGCATGATTCAGACCTTTAAAGTTCAGTGTTTCAAGTTCAGGAGTACATTAAGCAATGCCATGTTGCCACTTTTCAGCCATTTTAATATATAAAACTAAGTGTGGCTATTATAAATGCGCTTCTAAGACCATAGATAAGGTTCTTTTTTTACCTTTATTAACTCTTCTACTTCCTGAAGTACCTGAAGAAAAAAAAACAAACACCACCACTGTTAAAAAAGGAACATACATATGTATATATCAATTCAACTATATACGGAGAGATAAACTTATATACACATACAAACAAAACCATATACTTTTCTTGAAAGCCTTTAATGAACAAAATTTTGACTGACCTGTGGGTAGGTTAAGTAAAGTGGTAGGTCCAGGACAATATGATCTTCCACTTGTCTGGCTTTTAATTCCCCACTCAGCGTCACAAATGTGAGAACTGAATTTGTGTTTTCTAGAGAGAGAACATTGCAACATTATCAAACATAAGAATTTGAATCTAAATTATTATAGTTCTTACAGTAGCTCAGTATATTCAGAAAAAGTTAGTTTGTAGCTAAAATAAAATAAGTACAGTAAACCTGTATTCTGAGACAGAATTCCCAACCAACGCAATAAATGATCTGCTGAGGCTAATAAACACAGCAATTGCCAGTGAATCTTTCCTGCACATTCCAAGAATGAATGGGAGTTTCCTTTTAACAGAAAGGCCTATATTCCCTATTCATCAAATTCTGCTGTATCTCTCCCAGATTACATTTGCGTATTTAGCACTTTTCTTAAACAAAATTAATAGTAGGGCATCAGAATCCAAGTGTAGGAATCAGACTACAACCTTATAATTACAGAGCAGTTGTAAAAGACATTACCTGAGGTATCTCTATATGTGTTCTTGAAATGTTCTGAATATTTAAATTGCCTTTGTTGTAGAAAACAGAGTTGTTCTTAATTAATGTAAATTTTCTAAAAAGTTATAGTAATAAATAGCTTGTAAGCATACTTTTTATGTGAAACAACACAGCAGCTGCTGCAAGTGTGGCGTGACCACAGAGAGGAACTTCATTGGCTGGGGTGAACCATCGGAGTCCAAAGCAGGAACCTTGAAAATAAAGTTTATTTAGCATTATTAAGTGGAAGAAGTCTATTTCTTCACTTTATCTCAAAACTTTATACAGAGTGATGACATTTCAGTTAATCAAAATGCATGTTATAATCAGTCTTGGTCTTGAACGCACTTTCAGGAACTTGTTTTGTAATGATTTTTAGAATAGCTACTGCTTGAGTCAGGTCAACAACAGGAGTCTACTACTAACAGAGGATAGCTACTTTGTTCCAAGGGCAAAGGACCTGCAGAGTAGAAATGCCTGCTTGCCTGGGAACTATGCCTTTGAACCAGAAGCATCCTTGATAAGCTCAGCTGGCATCTTTGAAGTGCTGCTGGGTAGCTAGAAACCAGAGACATGCCAAGATACCATCAGTAAGCACAAAAGCAATAAACTGTAACAGCAACTTATCACCTGAAAAGGTGAAAAATAGTCTGGAAAAAGGGGAAAACATCCCAAGAAAGTAAGAATTGGTAACTGCCACTGGCTGTTCTAACTGAAGAAACAGGAAAGCAGTCTGCAAAAATAAAAATTGGTCTGAGAGAGTAAACATCATCATCTATTGGCCATTCCAGCTGAAAAATATATATTAACAGCATCTGTTGGCTTCTTAAAGTGGCAGTGTCCTACGTTCTCTTATATCTCTATGATATAAAAATTATATAATTTTTACCCAAAATGGAGCTTCTCTCTCCGAGAACTTTCTGTGGTGCATATATTTTTCTCTTTCCTAAACAGGTCTCTGCAAACTTTCTATGAGATCACGGACCCTTGCTGGGGACACATGGCTGACTCCAAACTCCATGACATGGACCGTCTTTGAAGTGAGACTTATTTTACCAGTCCCCCTCTGCGCCCACTTCTGAGCTCAGTTTGGTTTGTCCTCCCACTTCTGGGATGGCTGGGTCCCCTTCTGGGATCTGTTTGTCCTCCTCTCTGGAATCTTATTTAATGTGCTTGGTACCATATATCTACATTCATAAGTATATCTACTGTTATATTATTGATAAGTTTGATTATTGACTAGTGATAAGTTTGTAGTAACCTATAATATTATATATATTTATTGCTGCTATTATTGATTCCTGCTATACTATTGATCGCTGATAATAATTTGTAATAGCTTGAAAGAGATATACATATATTCACTTTATTAATCATAGGTATACTTGCTAGTAGTGATTTTTGTGGTATTTGTGGTAATCTGTAATAAAATGGAGAATTTAGAAGATAAAGCCTCCATGTATTATGGAATCCGATGAAGTCATGAAGCACAGATCCCTAGACACCTGCAGGCTGGGTTACCCTTTAGGGGTTAAAGATAGTTTTGTTTGTGTAATGGAATCTGTATCAGAGCTAGGTCAGTTACAAATTATTTTGCTTAAACCATCAGTCAAGTCTGGTAAAAGCCTCTCACTAAGCCTTCATTTCACTAGAAATTGTATTTCTACTTGTTGTTTAAAAAAATCGGAACCCAAGTGCACTATACGTGGTTTCCTGTAGCTTTTGCAGAGCTCTTGCACCATGGCATTTAAGATAATGCTTATGAAAATACATTTCAAGTGAATCATTACCATACAAACACAACTAAAAGGTGCAAAAGAAACAAACAGTATTTAAAAAGAAAACCAAGCAAGTCTTGTCATTGCCCCTGTGAAAAATTAGTGTGTTAAAGTCAGTCCCCTATCTAATGAAAACAAATAGAATCCCAGCAAAACCTAGTGGAAGAAACTAATGGACATGGCAGAGAAGTGCTCTGAGACAGGGCAGACGCAGAACCCAGCTGTGAGCCTGCCCTGTGGTGTTAATGTGCTCCCCCAAGTGGAAATTGTGGCTGAAAGCAGGAGGAAATGGAGTCAGGCAGGACTGACTGGAGACAGACAAGCTCTGCAACCCAGAACACCTGCCTGGATGCTTCAGGCATACAGCTGTACTCAGACTGAGAAGGCATTTTTTTGTACTCTCATAAAGTAATGTATCCCTAAAATAATGTAGATTTTTTTTTAATTAAAATTAAATTAAATGCACTGATCACAAACTCATACTCCTGCAAAAACATACTCTTTGTCCAGGAGCCCTTACTACAACAATTAATGCTCCAGAGGCAGATGATAGTCTCATAAATGACCTTCCAATGCTCCTGGTCTCCTCCCCCTCCCACCACCCATCAATACACACATGCTCAGGTGTAGCTCAGTGACTACATTTGCTTGAAACAGATGCACGCCTCTTCAGCAGCTGTGTGGGTCTGATGTTACAAACTCTACTCCCATTAATATCAAAAGCACTTTAATGAGAAAGAAGCTGGCATTTTATATGCTGTTGGATATGGACGACTTGAAAATAAATAAGTGTATTAAGCATATTGGCAAGGTGTTAACACGAAAAATGAAAAGTATTATCACTTCTTGATTCAAGTAATTAGACTGTCCCTAAAACAAATTCCAATTTATTAACAATAGGAGTAAGCGATGATAGTGACTACTTTAAGAAAATCCTCTTTAATTACAGAGACTGTACAAAACCCCACTCCTTGAACAAACAATCAAATGATAAAGAACAGTTTCTTTACATACTGTTCTAGGGTCTCTTTCAGACAGCCCATAACCTCAAAGCTGTTTATCTCTCTTTTCCACTATGTTGTATCAGAGTGAGGGCGTGCCAACACGGTACCTTAACCTGGAATCTAACTCCAGGCTAGTGGGGTTCCAGCGCCTTGGCTCACGCCACCACACAACTGCAAAGCGAGCAGATTCAGCAAACTGATTCAGCTGAAAACTAATCCACAAAGCGATTTTGACCAGACTCTGTATTTGTCTGATATTTTCTATCTTGTCTAGTGTCTCTCCATTTCCTCCCCCATCATATATACATGCCCTACCAAAGAACACCAGTGAAGTCCCTCCACTCAAACCAATCAAGCAAGCAGCCTAATGTGTTTGGTTTGGGCAACTTCAGATTTCCCAGTTTTCTTGGAAAACTGTATTTTCCAGTATTGGCTCCACAGACAGCTTGAGATTTTGTGACAATCTCAAATAATAGCTTACAGTTACCCCAGTGATGATTTCCTGAACAGCCAAGCCAGCTTCCACTCACTTTGCAGTCTTGCACGTATGAATGGAGACAGAACATGCTTATGCCTCCTGCTCGTATAATAAGAAATTATCTCAGGAGGTTATTAGTAGTAATGGAAGTATTAAGTGAAGGATCTTTGCATAGCATTTTTAGACTTTCTATATACAACTTGCTTATTTAGTAAAAGGCACTCAACCAAATGGTCTAATTTATGAATAATAAAGTTTTATATATTGTAAAATGAATTTGATATGCAGCACAAACACTTTAAAGAATCCATGTGCAAAAGGCTTATTATTATTATTATCATTATCTTAAGTAAGATACATCACAAGTCCAAGATTTTGCTTTGGCTGTCTTACAAATTAGCACCATTCCTTATAAATGCACCCACAGTGTCTTCCTGTTCCCTTGTAAGAGGTTTTGGTGGGTAAAGAGAACCACTCACTTTTGGTAAAGTCATCTCCAGGACTCAGTTTTCTGATGAAAGCAGTTTCTGAAAGGTTCATTTCTGTTGCGATTTTTTGGTGCAAAGCTTCATCCAAGTCCTAATGATGAAACAACAAATCCAATTAAAAGCAGGCCAAAAAATGCAGAATCAAACTTTCTGTTAAATAAATGCAGTCATTTCATTTTCTATTACAATAAAACATAGATTCATTTTTAGTTCAAAATACTTTCTGAGAGTAAAAAAACTTTAAGCATAAAATGGGGTAACTAGTTCAACCACTGTGATACATAGGCATTTCTAATTTCTGCCCTGTTAGTTCACAAATTCTTGGAAAACATGGAAAATAAAATCACCAAAAAACCTAAACTCAGTCTTTCCATGAACACAAATCTTTCTTTAAAGTCATGATTAAACTCACACTGAGAAGTCATTATTAACATCACCTAAAAATAACTACAACTCTCTTTTTATAACTCCGAAAAATCCATGCCAGCAAGAGATATGTAGTAATGGCTAGGGCAATGGCCAAGATGGCTGAGCAGTGCTTATGGCTGTACCCTTGATACTACTCTTTGAACAATGGGAACAATATGCTAAGTCAGTAGAAGCTGAGAGGAGATAAACTGAAAAACCAAAAACGCTGGAGCTCACTACATTCTGCTTTAACTGCCTGCAGATTTAAACCAGTGAACATTGATCCCAGGATACATGAGCTGGAGCGATTGTGTAGAATTTTACTTCACCTGTCTTCCATTGCTCTTTCCCCACAATTATGCTGACTGGCCAGTTCTGAGAATCTCGTCTTTAAAATATTGAAACACAAATGAAACAAAGTACTGAGTAGACCTGGTCGGGTTCAAGGTCCGACAGACAAAAATTTGCCCTGCTAACTTTACTTACTTCCCTTAATGACTTTAATCCTTTTCAGCCAATGATCCCATTCTACAGATACAGGACAATTACTGATGGGTAGACCTGTATTTGCAGAGTGAATTCTATACAATGAAACAACATTCTAATTTTTTACAGTAACAAGCATCTCTCTTCAGAAAAATAGTTCTGACTGTCGATTAGATACTAAAAAGATACTAAACCAGAACAAAGACCAACCAAAATGTTATTAAAAATAATATAACTTTATTGAAATACTGCCATCCTGTGGCACTTCTGAAACACAGAAGGGGCTTATTTTGCCATTCTTGCATTAGTCCCAATTGTTTTTGTACAGCATCTGCTCAAACTCTGAAGGGAACAGAGAACAGAGATATTGCTCTAGCTGCACCATACTTTCCTGGAGATTAGAATAAAATTATGAAGTAGAATCTCTGCTTTAACTGAATCTCAGCTTTAACTTCAACACTAAAGCCTCTAGCCCGAGGTACTGTAGAAAAAACTTTAAAACCTCAGCACTCCAAAGGCGACGTGCAAATAAGGTGCCCTCACAATATATTAATACAAAAATGCAATTAGAAGCTCATAGTTTTAAAGTAAGTTCATTCTGAGAGGGAGTATTTAGATTTTAGGGGGGCAAAAACACCTCTGAAGTGAGATGTTCTCAGTCATAACTTTAACTGATCTCGTAAGCAGGCTATATCGTATGAGATCTAGATAGGCTCAGGAACATCTAGAAAGGATTCATATTGTCAGTACAAGGCACTGCCATTGACTGCTCTACCTATATTTTCATACTTAAAATTTTCATCAAGTGTTACTATACAAATAATTTAAGGCCTATAAATTTCTAATCCAGTTTAATCATTTTTTTCAACAGTGTACCAATCAGTACCAACTGTTCAGAACACCTTGATGAGGAGGATGACTACTATCAATTGCACTAAAACTACTGTGCAACTTTGAAGTAATAAAAACTAGTTGTTTAAACTTGGGTAAAGCTGAACCTGACACACTGACGGTGAAAGACTCAGATCCAGGTCTATACTCCCCCTCTCTCCTTCCATAGCAGGAGAAAAAAAAAAAAAAAGGGAAAAAACCCCACATTGAACCCCAAAACTACATTTTAACATTTATTCAAAAACTATCAAATACCGATTCTATGTTACTGCATTTCCTTTCAGAGATTTCATTCTGAATCTATTGGCTTAAGTAAGCCATTTCTTTTTGAACCAACTCAGGCAGAAAAAAACCAGTATATTCCTTAAAAAAAACAAGCAACTTTAAAAACCCACAACAAATACAAAGCATGTCTTGTATGAAATCGTTCTGATGCAAAAAAAAGGAGTACCCCTGTACTAATTTCTCTGTATTCTGGAGCAACAGCAAACAACGCTTGCACGCAGAATTCCTGAGTAAAGGAAGCAAAGTCTAATGTAGAGTTGAGTGCTCCGGTCAAGTACGGAACGGTAAATGCCAGTGCAGTCCCTCATAAAAGTTATTTTTGTAAAACTTACATTTTCAAGCAGACAAACTGCCGCAGGATTTCCAGAAAATGGCTGGTTTGTAAATGCATCAACCGTAAAAACAGGAATTTGCATTGCCGTTTGCGCCTATTTAGTCTTAAGCTCTTTTCTGCACGGTGCTCTCTAACGTGTTTTATCCCCAAACGATAGCAGGACTCTAAGTTAATGTTTCCTTAGCGGCAGGAGGAGCCAGCGGCCCCCCATCGCCTCACTCCCGAGCACGTACATTTGACTCAAGCCTCCTTCCACACCCCCGGCGCTCAGCAGCCGATCGCTCTCAATCCTTTAAAAAAAAATATTTTAACCTCCCCTCCTGCATCGCTTGCTACCAGCTCCAGAACGCCCTTCCACCACAGCCCCCGGCCCAGCCTGTCCCTCGCTGAGGCATTTACGGAGGCAGGAGCTGTGCGACGCTCCCCCTGGGTCCGTCCTGCCGCGGGTTTACCACAGCCGCAAGGCCGAGGAGACGCGGGAAGCCACTGCGTGCACCCATACCGGACAACCTTCCCCATCCTCCCACCCAAGCCTACGCCCAGGGAGCCGGACACCCGGAGCCGGACACCCTGAGCGACACACAGTCGAGGGCACGACCGGCCGCCGCCGCCGCCGCCGCCTCTGTGAGGAGACGCCGCTCTGAGGGAGCGATCCCCGCGCATGCGCCGAAGCTCTCGGCGCAGCCCGCCCAGCTCCGAGCCCGCTTGGCGCCAAGCGAACGCGGGCACCGCGTGACCGCAGACCCAAAGCGCATGCGCCCCGACACCCCCCACCCCCTCGGTCACAGCCAGAGTTGTGAAAAGAATAGGCGGGAACTCCCCCCCGTCGCGCCGCGCCGCGCATGCGCCGTCCTCTCTTCTCACCGGAGGCGCGCATGTGCCGGTACCGCCCAGCCGGGGCTGAGGAGCGCGGCGTGGCTATCGCGATACTTGCGCAGCCGGGACGCCATCCTGCCCATCTTCGTTGCGTAGGTTTCGAGCCCGCCGGCCGGTTAGAAGTGAGGAGGAGCTTCCTTCCCGGCAGAAGCTCCTGCCGGGGCACGTCGAGGGGTGTCCGAGGGTCTCCCGGTGAGTGGAGGGGAGGGGAGAGGAGGCGGGGGAGAGAGAGCGGGCTGAGCGAGCCCCAGCTGGGCCCGCCCGGGGCGCCCGCGGGCAGGCTGGCGGTAGCAGCGGAGGCTCGGAGAGGCCCCGAGGCGGGCGGGCCTCTGCGGCCGTCGGCGCGGTGTCGGGGCCGGTGCGCGCCTGCGGGGAGCCGCGGGCAGCGGCGCTCCCTGAGGAGGGCGTGGGGGAGGGGGCGGCGCGGCGCTCCTCGGCGGAGCCTCGTTCCCGAGCGCGGCCGCCATTTTGAGTGG
>NW_010973123.1:4774874-4806053 GCF_000737465.1 Haliaeetus leucocephalus | reverse complement strand
CGCGGTAAATGGCGCCGGGGAGCGGGCGGTGGGTGAGGGCCGCGATTTCGGCGGTAGTCGGCGCCGCGGGTCAGGCGGGAGAGGGGGGAGGCGGGTTCGCTCGGCGCCTGAGGTGAGGAGGGCGGCGATGGCGCTTCCATCGCCGTTGCGGCCGCGGGGCCCATTGTGGGGCGCTCACGGTAAACCACCCCCCCCACACGCACACAGACACGCTCGCACCCCCGGGGCTGAGGGCGGCGCGCACCTGCCGAGGCTCCGGCGCCGAGCGGGTCCGAGCTCCCCTTCCCCGCCGGGGTCTCGGTGCCCGGGCGACACCGACCCCCGCTGCCCCTCAGGCTGGTCCTGCGGTTCCCTTCTCTTGTCCCCGGCCCTTGGAATTCGAGGTAACGCATCGCCCGTGTTTCCGGAAGGGTGGAAAAAAAAACCACAAAACAAAACAAAAAAAACCCACGCACAAACCCAAACAAAAAACAACTGGGAGCGTGGCCCGTGGCGCTTTGTTTGCAGACAAAGGAAGGCCTTGTGTTTCCACGCAGGAACCGTTGCGTGGTTCCTACCCCTTTTTCAACTGTCATGAAAAAAAAACCAAACAAACAAAAACCACCACCAGCACCCAAAACCTTAAAGGGCAGGTGTACACTGAATCAATAATGAGCTTTATGTGCTGTGCTTACCCACATGCTGCCCTCCCTACATGCTGTGTTCCCTGTCAGAGTTTGGGGTGGTTTTAGATGTGTGCATGCTGTAGCTGTGATAAAGTACAATTTTAAATACGTAACAGAAATAAAGCTCATAGTCTGTAATACTAGTTATCTGAAGAAAAACTGTTGGATTTCTTTTGAGGGGAGGGACTTTGGCATGTATGGAATCTCAAAATCTAATTTTATTTATTTATTTATTTGTAGCGTTTGATTTAAACAAAAGATGGACTGGAGTGGAAAACATAATGGGCCAAATGATACAACTAATGATGGAACAGTGGTACGACTTCGAGGCCTGCCATTTGGTTGCAGCAAAGAAGAGATTGTTCAGTTTTTCCAAGGTACCGCTAGTATAGTCAAAGTATAGTGACTGAGTTTTCTTGTATCTTTTACACAATGTTTTGCACATTTTAATTTGCAGTAGCTGTTAATGGGGTGGATGGGAGGGATTGTGTTAAATTAGTTTATCTTAAGTAAGAATTATGCCCTGTAAATGAAGTACAAATAACCGTAGATGTAGTAAAACGCAGTATGTATCTAATCTTGTCGAGGTGGTAAACGTACTATGCATATTGGGATAACCTGAATGTTAGCATTTGGATCAGTTAAATTGCTTGATTGGTAGCTATATTTTCTTCATGTAACTTAGGTGGTTGTGTTTTTGCATAGTTTAAACAGAAAAGAAGTATGGCTAAATCCATAAATGTTTAATGAAAGATCATTGGCTTGTATTGTTGGGTGATGGGGGAAACAAGGTGGTTTTCTTTTTCGTTGTTGTTGTTTAGATATGCTTTAAGTATTTGCTGCAGATGGGAATGTTTCAGCCTTTAACACTGTTCCCCTTGATGGGGTTATTTGTCCTTGGGTTAAAGGGTTGGAAATCGTGCCAAATGGGATAACATTGACGCTGGACTACCAGGGGAGAAGCACAGGGGAGGCCTTCGTGCAGTTTGCTTCAAAGGAGATAGCAGAAAATGCTCTGGGGAAACACAAGGAAAGAATAGGGCACAGGTGGGGATGGAGAGTTTGGGATGGCGTTAAATCTTTATTTTTGGGGGTTGTGGGTCAGTAATGCTTTTGGGGGGGTTGGGGACCATTATATGGAAGTGGCTGTTTTTAAGAATTTTTATAACTGATCCTAAGTTAACTTGGGAAATACAGTAGATTTGGGGGGTGGGGGAGACAGTATCTCTCTGGGTAGTTTGCTAAACTCAGAAAATTGTTTCAATCATTCTTGTATAGGGTAATTTGTGATAAATGCTACCATAGCTAGACATTGTTTTTCAACAGTATGTTTCTCATACTGGAAAGACATGTTTTAAGCTTAATATGTACAGCTAGAATTTTCACGTAGTAATTTTTGCCACTGTAAAGTGTTTTCCTTTTTTTTTTTTTTTTAATACACTTAAGATTCTTACGGTTTTGAGGAGAAACTTAAGTTGTATGGTATCTCTAGTCACTTCTGTTGGATTGTACGTTTAGTTATAGAAAACATAGTATGGCCTTTTATAATATTCAGGCAGCTTATGCGTGTATTCTTATTGGTACCTTGAAAATCCTCTTTTATTAGATATATTGAAATCTTCAAAAGTAGTAAGAGCGAAATCAGAGGATTCTGTGACATGCCAAGAAGAATGATGGGACAACAGCGACCTGGACCATATGATAGACCATTAGGAGGAAGAGGGGGTTATTATGGAGCTGGGCGTGGAAGTATGTATGACAGAATGCGTCGAGGAGGTGGTGGATATGACGGTGGTATGTTTATCTAATGAATGGAGGTTCTGTTGTCAGTTTCATGTCTCTGACATCTTTGTCAAGAAATAAAGAAATGGTGGTAGCTGCAGTACCCGTTAGGTTTGACACACTTCTCAAAATTTTTTACTTGTCATGTATCAAAAAATGTGGCTTAGTATTTAAGATTAGTGGAAATAATAAGGAAACTGTATTTTCAGCAGAATTTGATCTCTCGCTTGCATGTCTTTTTACTATATAGAAGGAAATTTACATTTACGCTCTGTTCAGAAATCCAGAATTAACAGTCTGGAGAGGCTGTTTGCAAACTTCTGGGTGCCCAAAGACTGAAAAACTTACTCTTGTGCATTGCTGTGTGAATTTTGAGTAGTAACGTAATCATTCCTTTCTTTCTCTCCATCGCACAGGATATGGTGGCTTTGATGATTATGGTGGCTATAATAACTATGGCTATGGAAATGATGGCTATGATGACAGAATGAGGGATGGGAGAGGTAAAAAAATTTCTAATAGTTTGTTTAAAAAGATTTTTACATTATTTGAGTTGTAGGATATATAAGCATTTCCAAGACAGAATTGATGGCTTTCTTCATTAGATTATTTTGTGAAGAAAGAATGTTGTTTAAAAAAGGGGGGGAATTGGGGAATCTTGGGAAAAGGTAAATACATTGCTTAGGATGTCATCTGGTTAAGTGTTTGGGTTGGTAATGTGGGAAGCGCAAACACTTTGCATTCAGTGGTATAAAGTCAGTGCTTTCAGAAAAACAGTAGTAATGACTTTTCTGTTTTTTCATGACGATCTTACAGGTGTGTGGTTTTGTCTGTTTTGGGTTTTTTAATAGGCATGGGAGGACATGGCTATGGTGGAGCTGGAGATGCAGGGTCAGGTTTCCATGGTGGTGGTCATTTTGTTCACATGAGAGGACTGCCTTTTCGAGCAACAGAAAACGATATTGCTAATGTAAGTACAATGGGGAAAAGGGCTGTCTGATGCCAAGAGTTTGCATGTTCTTGTCTTGCCTATTCCAAACCTGGTTAAAGTTCTCAAACAAGTGATTGGTAGCTCTAACACATCTGCTAACTAAAGTCATGGCCCTTTATGCGAGTTTTACAAAGCTTAGTAGTGAATGAGCTTTTTATAAAGGTGTCTGAGCTAAGGTTACCAAAGAAGTTGGCCAAACCATATTTAACATTAATTTCTGCACTCTTTGCTCTTCCATTCCCATACAAGGTTTATTGGGGAGAGAACAGTTGTTGCCATCAGTATGCTCATTTTAAGGCTTTCAGAAGTTTAAGATTAACTGAAGATTTGTAGTTTTGTAAAAGAACGATAGCAGATGTGAAACTTTGATTGTAGTTTGTATATTTGTTTGTTGACCCGAGACTTATTTTAGGAGGGACAGGGTGGGAAGACTGTAGGGAGCTGTATTGCATTGGAGGGGATGGTATTCTGTTACTTGTAAGAGATGAGCGTGGCAGACAGAAGCACATCTGCAGGATTCTGGGGATACATTCTTATGTCAGTATAGATCTGGTGTTTGTTGGGCAAAAAGTTTTCTGGGGATATAAGGCCTGGTTTAAACATAGCCTCTCTACAGGGGGGCACCATCTTTATTAGTTGCACCTATGTGTTATATATGCAGAACTCCATTCTTAAGCTTGTGCTTGTTTTCTTTTTTTGTTTGTTGTTTTTTTTTTTTTAAATTGAGCTATATTTTCTTCTGTCGGTTTGATTTTCTTCAGTCTAAAGACCCTCCGAGAACAAGGGCCAAACTTCAGGCTTTGATTCAGAGCATGTTATTGCAAGTTGATGAGTAGTACTTCCGTAGTATACCAAAGGTTCGTTTGCACCCCATACTGTTTGGTAAAAGGGCTGTTAGTCAGAAATGGCACTGTATCTTTGAGTTCTGTAGCAAAGAAGAGTGGTCTGATTGACAGTCAGCTTTTTCTGAATTCCATAAATATGTCCTTGCTTTTAGAAATTTATTTGGCTCTGCTTCTTTGAAAACAAAGTAATTATTTTCATTTTCCAGGATGGCATCATATTAGAACTTGTTGCTTAAAGCAACATGCGTGGGCATGAATTTTTGTTTGTATCTTTGCTTTTAAAGAAGGCTCCTCAAGCTCTGTAGCTGGAGCTCTTTGAGTTGTGTAATAGTAACAGATTGTAAGTGTAGATTGACCTAATGGTGAAGGTCCACTATCGCTAAGCAATACTTTGGAAATTAGTAATTAAATTTATGTGGTATGATGCGATGAAATTGATGCAGTGCTCCACTAACAGCTGGGATGAGAAAGAAGTATCTGGCTTGAGTTCTGCATTAATGTAATTTTGGGGTTTTTTGTTTGTTTGTTTTTATTCTTAGTTTTTCTCACCGTTGAATCCTATAAGAGTTCACATTGATATTGGGGCCGATGGAAGAGCCACAGGAGAGGCAGATGTGGAATTTGTAACACATGAGGATGCAGTAGCTGCCATGTCCAAGGATAAAAATCACATGCGTGAGTGTCGTGTTCACCTGAAGCTTTCGTTGACTAGGCTTTAGTAGGGTATATAAGGGTAAACTGAACATAAGTGTTTAAACTGCATTTAAGTTAAGTTGCTGTGCAGTACATACACAAATCGGAAGACTTTTTGCCATTTCTCACATTGCACACTCCCTTTTGTGGGCTTCTGTTACTTGGAAGGTGGGGGTTTTGCTTTGTAGCTCTGTGCTTCTGGTTTCTGAAACAAACTACAAAGTAAGGCTTTTTTGTTTCCTACAGAGCATCGATATATTGAGCTATTCCTGAATTCAACTGCTGGAGGAGGTTCTGGAATGGGAGGCTATGGCAGAGATGGAATGGGTAGGCATCAATTCTAGAGTTAGCGACGCTTTGCTGAGTCCAACGAGTTCCAAGTTTGTAACGATGTGCTTTCCGCTTTTCAGATCAAGGTTACGGCTCTGTTGGTAGAATGGGAATGGGTAGCAATTACAGTGGCGGATACGGAACTCCTGATGGCTTGGGCGGATATAGTAAGTAAAAGTTCTGTTTTAAATGTATTTCAGGAAAATGTTGCTAATGTCCGTCTTCTGATGGACAATGGGGAAGGGTGGTGTAGTGGTCTTTGGACTGTCTGTGCTGGGAGAAAAGGGAAGGAGGGTACTGGTTTAATTTAAAGTGTAAATCAGGTGGGATTTTAAGCATTTTGCTACTGTAGCAAATGCTCATTTAGAAAAATAGTGCTGAAGTATTGTTGTTTTAGTATAAGTTAAGTAAGTCATCTTCAACCAACTGTTGTGTATTACCCATCACATTTTTTCTTTTTTTAAGGTATGTATGCGTGACCTTGTGTCAATTGTTTGCAGGTCGTGGCAGTGGAAATAGTGGAGGATACTATGGGCAAGGCAGTATGGGTGGAGGAGGATGGCGTGGAATGTATTGAAGGATAATAGCCTTGCTTCTACAAAACATCCTGGAAGAAACAGTCTCTGGTCTACTAGACTTTCTTACAAAATTTAATTTCTTTTGTATTTTAAGAACTTTATAATGACTGAAGGAATGTGTTTTCACAATATTATTTGGTAAGCAACAGATTGTGATGGGAAAATCTGTTTTCTGTAGGTTTTATTTGTTGCATACTCTGACTTTAAATAAATTTTTATATTCAAACCACTGATGTTGATACTTTTTATACTAGTTACTCCTAAGGATGTATTACATATTCAAGACTACAGTTGGTTCAAGATGTTGTACTATGGTTCAATAAAGGTGGATGTACTGTAACTCCTATGAACACTGATTCAGTTCTATGTAATCTTGGTGTAGTGGATGAGTTTGAAAAATTCACTTGTTTAAGGGGAAAAAGGTAGATGAATAGCTTAGTTTATTTGGTAACAATCTTTCCTAAACCCTTTTGATAAGTTGTATGTAATAATTTTTCAACACGGCGTAAAGCTGTGGAGGCTAAAAGTCATAGTTCGAGCTTTCTTCTTGTACTGCCACAATCTACCGTCATCTTCAAATGCACAGCTGCATAAACAAGTAGTGCCCAGCATTTGTGCCTCCACACAACTGAGCAGCAGTGTTTATTTCCATGCTTTGCTGTAGCACTAGATGCTGCATTTCACAGGTGTGACTTGCAAATCAAACTAAAACACTAGCACAGCTTTTAGCTAACATGAAATAGGTCAAATACTGGTTCAATTGGAGCTATCCATTTCTTACTTTTTTTTTTCAAAAACGCTACTTTTGGGAAGAGTGGGCGAGTTGGAAGCAAGTTTTGACTTTTTTTCTTTCATTAAATTATTGTATTTAAACATGGTTCAGCTTTTTTTTGCTACACAGAGCTGATTTGTCCATATTTGTTCAAAACTTGACAACCCATTATATGGATGAGCTCATTAGAAGCAAAGTATCTCTAAAATAACTCTAAGCCCAGTACTTGTTAAATAACACACAACCCAAACACATTGATACAACTTTTTGTGCATTTGTGACATGTAAGATATGTAAGAAACTATTGTTTGAAGACACTTAACATACCTGATGTGTAATGAAAAAAGGTATTTATTCTTCTGAGCCAGTGTGATCTCCCAAATTAACTGCTTTGTCCTCAATGCCTCCCTTAAAATGTCAAATGTGATCTTGGGTATTGAAAGTCTGTCACCTGTTTTGCTAGTACTGTGTTATATATGTAATAAATGTCTTATTGTGGGAGAGAGGAGAATGGAGTTTATTTCGCTAGAGACTGTGTTCTTGTGTCAATGTGACTGGAAATAAATAATAGCCAAAAGGGTCATTGGCATAGGAAACTTTCCAAGTACTGGAATGTCTGTGGCTAGGAAGGGGAGGGCAGACGAGATCTAACACCATTGATCTCGCAGGGCTTGGTTCTAACTCCGTGCTCTTAAAAACTAGGGGGTTCTTGGTCTGTTGAAAAAGCTTACGTGTTCCATAAAACTCAGATGGCAGAGGTCAGGACAAGAGTTAATCCAGTTGCTGGAAGAAACACAGTAAATAAATACTGCAGAGGACATCTACACATAATGGAAGCATGTGTTTTCTATCAGTATAGCAGTATCTATAAAACACTGTCAGCTCTGTACCATTTCCTCACACTTTTCCATTTTATGAGAGGGAACAAACACACCTGTTTAAGACTTACTTGCCTCCTGAGAGCAGGCGGGGAGTTACGCTTTGGGCTATTCTGTATAACCAAGCAATCTGCAAAAAGTGCACTGAACTCAAGTCTTGACGAATGAAATTCCACTGTGCTGGACAGTGAATCCCTTCAGGCTGTCCTGTCCCTTCCGCAGTGATACTTCACCCTGTAACAAGAGCAGCATTCAGCATCGAGCCTTTCATGTCACTCCAGCAGCATTTAAATTGCAGAAGAATTGTTTCTGAGAAGAAAACCTATGAAAAAAGAGGGCTCGCTCAGCCAGAAGTGTTAACCACTGTACACAAAGTTGCATTTGCCTGCAGAGAACCACTGATGGGAGCAGTTGGGCGATGAACACTGGGAATGGGCTGGTTTTTTCCCTTTGCTTTTGGAGAAGCAGGCGCACACACGGTAAGTGAGCCGCCTTTGCAAGAAGGTGGGCGCAGCTGCTATGATCCCTGTCTGTGCAGGAGGAGGAGCATATTTTTCTCTTGCTTACTCGCTAACGGCCCCAGTTCATTAATTCAGAAGTCATTTCCAAGAATAATACAAACTAGGCTGCTCTGATCCTGCGGGAACAGTTACCATTTGATGAACAGAATAGGTACCCCACAGACCTTCCTATGCTCAATGTGAATCACGATCTGTCAAAGAACAGGGTTTTATAGAAAGACAAAAGGTACAGGGTTAATAATAGTGCGGTCCAAAAAACTGCTAAAAGCATGCCAGGTACGTAGTTTGATGCTAAGGGAAATAAAACCACGCAGAACATAACAGTATTCACCATTTTGTTCAGGGCAGAAGTTTTACTTTGTGTAAGTAAAAGCAATCTGAATAATTATACACTACTTCAGTGACGTCTTCCCATGCAAACAGAACAGCACAGAGGAGAGGAAAAGCTCACAGTTCAGTAATAGAAATCTAATTTATTGCAGGTTATGGAAATGCATTATATTCTTACTTTAAAAGATGGCCCATTTTAAAATTAATTTTGTTTAGTTGCATACTTTTTGAAAAGTTACTTGTTAAAGCAGTACAGATCAGCATCATCTATATCCTAGATCAAACCCTGCTGCATCCATACCTGCCCCACGTAAAGCCCACTGGCAACACTCGGAATACTTCCAGGAGGCACGTGAGCAGCACTTGGTCTATTACGTCATTAGCACGGTAGCTCCCCACTCCCCAGCGTATGCAAAGACTTTCTAAGCAACTTGAACAAGTCATAAGAAAATACTCAAAATACTCTGAATTACAAATTTAAATAAAGTGACATTATTCCCATATTTAAGTTGCAGATCAATTAAATTTATTTTTTTTCCAAAAGCTATTTACAGATTTACAAGTATTTGTTTTGTATTTTACAAAAAGTTACATCAGGTAATTTTAAAAACATTTTTCTTTACAAAAGCTACATAAGCAACTACATTGAGGTGTTAAAAACAACAGCTGTATTAGCTTTTAGAATATTAACTAAATACCTATCCTCAAAAGACAAAGCTAAGCTACACAAAGTGCAAGAACAATTAAAAGACCTGTTGCAAAAGCCTCCCTTTTCCTGTTAGCGAGAATATTCCAAGCCCATGGCTGAAGGAACTACCGGGCCAATAATTCTGCTGACGGCTTGTCAGCACTGACCAGAGCGTGGAGATGCCATGGCTGAACCCCATTGCATGAGCAGCTAAAGGGAAGAGGGTAGACTGGTTCTAGTGCAGTGACACAGAAGTGAGGACAATTTATCAAATGATTTATTTGTATTTGCCTACAGGAAGAATAAGAATTTACATTGCAGCAGAAGTTACCATCAGTGTGAAGAGTGGTCAGACCTAGACGTACTCTAAAGTGCTCTGGAAAAAAATATGAAGTTTACGAACAAACTCCGAAAGTTTGAGAAAGATGATGATGAAATAAGGAAGAATGTTCCTGTCCAACACAGAAAGGATGCGGTCCCCAATATTTAATCCTAGTCTTTCTTGGTGGCAGATTTCACTCTGCTTCTAGAGCTGTACAGTGACTACATGTACAAGCTTAAAAGCATGACTTACATGAAAATAATGCAAAGATACTTGTTCAAGGTTACAGACAACATCAGGCAACAATTTTGTGATGGACATCTCTCTTTTCATGGAAACAGGGATATGTCAAATTAATAGTTAATAATTCAGCAAAACGCACCTTCCTTCACGAAGTGCCTAGAGGCACTGTTCATTACTCATCTGACAAAATCTCCCCTTACACCTCTGACTACAAAGAACAGACTTGTCAGTGCAATATTCTTGGATGTATCAAATCTTGATAACTGAGGGGAAGTAAACAAATATGGTGTTTGGCAATAACTGATCAGACCACTGCATTAATTGCATTACTTTTTTTAAAATACAATTTAAAACTAGCTACTGCACAGGTTTGCTTCACAACAGAATATCACAGGCACATTCTGCAGCAGAATTAGGTTGGACTTGTTGCAGACTAACCTGTAAAAACAGGTAAGTTTATCACCTTTTCCAAGATCATCGTAACGACTAAGATACTCATCAAATACACGTTAACACTGAGTCTCCTCTATAAACTGGCCTGCTTCCTCCAAAAGAGCTTCTGAGCCACCTGTTAGACTAACATTGTCATCTGTATTTTTAAGACGCGCATTTTGTACATTTGGGTCCCATTTGCTCTACTTGTTTCAACAGGAAGCAGACAAATAACTCCTCCATGGTACCTTGAAAATGCAACTCTAAACTGCTTACCTGAAATTCTGGAAATACTGCTGTATATTCTTTAGTTGTTGGGTTTGTTGTTTTGGGTTTTTTTAACAGGATTAGCTAAATACCAAAAGGTAATAAATATCTTGTAAAATAATCTTATGCCACATTAGAAGAGCACCGCTGTATAAGTATTGCATGGCAAGAATCACAGACCCGAACAGGCTTTGGTGAAGAAGGCAGAGGCAGTTCATTGTCAGAACAGGCGTTACAGAAGATCTCACCACAGTTTCGACAATGATGCTAAATAATGGGGAGAAGATTAAAAATTAAAATTTACAATGGAAATATACTTGGTAATTGGATACCAATAAACAATATACACAGAGCAATCTGAAATGTGATTCCCTCTACTTCTTTGGTCTGAGCATGGAATCAGTTTTCAAAATATAATTCATCTAAATCCCAATCTATGATGCAATCCTAGACAGACCATGGTCTAGGATTTCACCACAGCAGATAGCTAGCTAGATGGTCTGTCCAGGACCATATATATTTTTAGGGGTTTTATTTATATATATATATATATATATACACACATACACACGCACACACACACACGCTTTGCAGATTTCGTTCAATCCCTGGATTAAGAACATACTCTGCTATATAAAAATATAATATAAGCAATGATATTCAAGACACTGGATGATTCTGTCAGGTAGCTAATTGAGATTTAACATAAAAAGGTAAAAAAAGATTCCTGCACACATTAATAAAGCATGGAAATGAACATCACGTTTTACTTTACAATGACAATAAACTCATAATTTCTAGTCTATTGTATGAAAAACGCCATAAAAAGACTTCCACACGTGTCAAATTGTAACAGGGCCAGAGCTGACAAGCGTTTGAGATGATGATTCCACAAAGTAGGTTGAATAATTTTTAAGTATATTCCTTTGTGGCACTTCACCAAAAGGCAGTGTTTCTTTTGAAATTAGGGCCCAGCTGCATTGTACATATCGAAGAACTAGAAAGACATCTCAAAAATAACCATGCATTCATCTGAGCATTGACATTTCATGCTGCACCTCTAAGATAATTAATGTTTTTCTCATAATACATGTAAAACAAGTTGGAAGAAATTTCATTGAAGTTTTACCTTCCTTTTGGAGAGAGAAAACTCCTTTTCACATAACTTGCAATGCGTAGCCTCTTTGTCCTTCAACCAAACCTGGCCCTGGAGAGAAAATCATCATAACTATATGTATTTCCAGGGGACAAGACAAATCAATAGCAGTACATTTACTGCCCGAATTGCTTAATGCTCTGAGACCAGTATAATGTGTCTCAAAGACACTCTAAAGCAGTGCAAGACTGCTCCAAAACACTGCAAAACCTTATGAAACAAGACAGAGCAGGAATAGGTGCAAAGAGAACATGCTCAAAGTAGTAAAGCTGGTCAATGGCTGAGCTCGGAAAAGCAGAAAGGTATCAAAGTCTCAGAGCTGAAGCCCATTTCCCTGCCCATCACATAGGAACAGTCCCCAAGATGTAGGGAAGAAAAAAAAACCAGGACAGTGTCAAGAACTGTTAATTTCCTTCTGTCTAAACCAATTAATTAAAACAGGAATTTGCTCAATAAAACCATTTCAGACACCTTTATTTGGACTGAAATGATACGCAAGGTGACATACCACGTGTTCAAATACGTCCAGACAAGATCTCTGCTCTCAAGTGCTCCCTACATATCTTTAAGAAAGTTCCAAACCTCTCAACATTACTGATCACATTTTATCAGCTTTGGTGCTACAGGTTTACTTAATTCCTAGGATGATCGAATATTTACTGATCACTGAGAAGTAGTATATAATTTAAGCTCAGTTGGTTACATATTCTGTCCCAGATACACTCTGTAAAATATAGAAGGATGTACCATTGCAAGAAAAGTGTCAAAATGCGTAGCTGTACATCAAGCAAGAAAAATCAAAATCAACTGAGTTATGGTTCTCTCCCACTGGAGGAACTCATACAATGAGTCTCTCCTGAGTAGTTGCTGTTGGAGAGAAGTCTTCTCATGCTTATGAAATATTTTAAACGGAACAGCCAAAAAAAAAAAAAAAAGGGTTCTCTTCCCTCCAAATACTACTAACCTGCAATGCTTTGTTTGCTTCTTTTATGTCTTCTATTTTCAGCTTTGATCTAAAGAATAAGATAATGCTATTTCAAACTTCTATATTGTCAGATGCGGCCTAACAACTTTAAAAGTTGCAGGTACTTAAAAAAATACATGCAAAGTACTCTGAACTTTTAGCTGGTATTTTATATTACAGCAGCATCCAGGAAATGCAATCAGTATCATGCCCTGCTGTACTAAGCACTATACAAAGACAAGCTCTCTCCAAAGAGCTCAGAATCCTCTGAATGGCTGTAAACTTGCTTGGGGTTATGTGGATAAGAGAAATTTGTACCAGCATAGCTCTATGCAAAATACCTAAAGCTAGCACACAGCATTGGTACAAAACCAGAATTTAAACTTCCGGACTTGTACAAGACCACATTACGTCATTATGGAGAAACCAGCCTCCCCACAGCCATCCAGTGCCAACCCACTCAGAGTTGACTGAGTCACAGTATATATGTGAAGTTATTCTATAGGACATGAAAGTCCACACTACTTAGAAGTAGTAAACTACAAGACAGAGATCATTAAATGAAACTTTAACAACACGTAACAATAATGAGAGCTGTGCTCAGAGCTTATTGCTCACTAGAGTCTGAAAGGGTTTTGGTAAATTAATCCCTTACATCCTCTACAGACTTAGCAACAATGGCCTATGATTGTCATACAGAGAAACTTCATCTCTTCAAAGAATGGAATCCACGAACATGCATGCTCACAAGAAGATAAGCACGTGTCCTGCTGGAGCCAGAGCTGTTTTCTACTTGGTTTCTTCTTTGGGAATGCCACAACATGCAAACTAGCCAACCATTTTCAATGCAAAACAACTCTTAATGCCCCCTGGCCCTTTTAAACTAGGATTTTCTGTTCAGAGCACTATAATTACCCATGAGTTCACAGCCAGCCCACCAGCCAAAACCAAAAATAAACAGACCTGACCTAACTAGATATATTTCTTTTTTGATAACCGGTTAGGTAATATTGTCATATACAGTCTAATTCACATGACCACCATCCTATTATTTTTCTTAATTCAAGTTTATCTGACAAAAATAATCATCATCATGAATAAGGAAATTACTCGCTCAGCTTGGATGCCAGTTCTTCGAGAGCAGCTTCTTGATCTTGACATATCATTTTCAGTTGCTTGTTCTTTTCCTGAAGTTTAAGGAACTCCTTAAAACAAAAAACAAAACAAACAAAAAACCCAAAAAAACCCAATTATTCTCAAAATTGTATTTGCCTACTGCCTATAAAACTACTACCCAAAGCTAATCTTACTGAGAAAGCCAAGTGAATGAATGATCCATCACTCTCTATTAAGATTCCCAAATCCGACTCGAACAGCAACAAGTGAGGATTAAACTCTTAGACCCCAAGAGATGAAGCGTTTTTGCTTCTGCAGTCCTCTCCAGGAAGAAAATAAAAATGACTGATTGCAGAGATAACAATACTATATAGCCATGTATACCAAGTCAGAGAGAAGCTGAAGCACTTTCTGGCCTATGATGAGAAGACAGTCTTCAAAATAACTGAGAAAGGATAACAAAGATTTCATTTTTCCTTATTCAAAGCAGAGTTCTGATCTGAGGACTAAATGAGGACTAAAAAAAGGTAATTTTTTTCTTAATCTATTTGTGATAATACATTAATCTAATCTTTCTTATCTACTTGCAGAAATTCTTAAAAATACCATGTCTAAGTCCATAACTAACTTTGCAGTCAATTTCTAAATTACTAGTCAAGTTTTACTGCAGAATTTACTTTTTTAAGGTTAATTATTTCTTGGGTCTCTATTCTCAGATGGGATACAGTTTCTTTTTCCTTTTGAAGATCATCCTCTAAGGTTTGTCGCCACTCTTTTTCTATCTTCAAATCTGTTTCCAGCTGAAGCCTATAATATGCAAAACAAACAAAAACCCAAACAAAATCACTGTGCACAAGAGTATCATTTTTAAAAAACAAAAATTAGTTTATTTCTGGGTGCAATATACTATTATCATAATAAACAAATTATCAACTTATTTTCTAAAACAGAAATAATGTATCAATATCATAGTATTTTAGACATCAATATAATAAATAAAACAAAACACTGTCACTTAGAAAATGCTTTTAAAAAGAAGTGTATTTAAAGGACCAATAATATGGCATAATTTTGAAGAGCTGACCTTTGCAATAAATGAGCAAGAGAAGATTAACTACAAAATTCTCAAGTATTTTTAAAACATGCATAAGGCAAAGCCCCCTTAACCTTACATAGCTTGTTTCTAAAATAAACCAACTAACCAACCAACCATACTGCCATTGGTGGTGCAGACAATGACTGTATATATCTCTGGTGCTCATAAAAGTTATTTAATGTTATACCCTTAGATGTGACTCTTCTAGACTTTAGACTAAGGCTTATGGCATTTTGAACAGAATTGAAAATAAAGGAGGAAGGACTTTAAATTACTCTTTTTATTGAGCTTTCTACATAGCTGAGGGTCAACTTAAAGAGGGATCTAAATTCTATTAGTTTAACCGGAGTCCAGCTAAAGGAATTAGGGCTACTCTGATGGAAGATCCACTCTAGCTGGAATTTCACTATCAGTTTCATGGAGGAATTGGTGTTTAGAATGTTACGGAGAAACCAAAGGATGGAAGTACACTGCTCAACCTTCTAGATCTAAATTGTGCCAACACAATAAGAGAGGAAAAAATCTGAGAGTAGTCATGCAAGGTTTTTTGCTGGAAAACCTGTATCCACATTAATTTTCCTGTTTTAAAACCCAAACCATTTTTAAAGGAAAGACTTACATTTTGGGACACTACCTCAGCATCTGGCTGGAAAAGATCAGAAGTGAACATGACCTTGAGGTTTCAGAATTGCAGAATTCTAAGGCTGGGGTCTGAACTGTTCTTTTGCCAAAATCTGCAAAGATGACTGTGGTAGTAAAGCGAACATTTGTCATGACAGTTAAACAAGTTTATTAACATTCAGAGTTGTAAGAAAGGCAGGGTGGGCTAATAATTGGATTGGAAATCACTAATTTTTAAGCACCAATCCTTGTCGTGCCACAGATTCGCACTGTCTTAAATAATTTACTTGTTATCTTTCCAGAGAGAACACCTGCCCTTACAGGGAGCTTTTTACATTACACATTTATTTAAATCAGTACTGAAGGATTTAACAGGAGAAAGACTAGAGGGTTGGCTGTTATATTACTTTTTAATATTTATGACTCCAGTGGATTTTTATTTTTACTTCCTGCACAGTGGTAAGTTAAACCATTTCTACCTTATTCATAAGCCTGATCAATTAAATTATTCTTATGCCATTTCTGTTTAAGTTTATACTGCTACATACTTGCGGGTTTTGTTAAAAGTGTGTCTTATTACTACTACTACACTATGTATTTCTCCCCACTTATGATAAATTCCTCATGAATTAAGCTGGCACTTTCAGACAAAAAGTAATGCTGTTCTTTCCCCTCCTTTCAAGCTGCACACCATTTTGGAGGCACCCAAAAGTAGTTTGACTTTCTTGGAATGGTGTCTTTTCTTCCATCTTGCCAGTACCTAACATGAAGATCTTTAGTATTTACATTCTGTTCAAAACCATTTATCAACAACCAGCCTGTATTAAGACACAGGACATATTGCAACATTGAATATTTACTACTGTATATTTTTCCAAAAAGGAAAGATATACTTACAGCTGTTTCTCCTTCTGTGAGAATTCTTTCTGCAGACTTTCAGATTTATTCACATATTCCTGTTTAAGTTTCTCATCCTCGGCCTCAGCCTCCATTTGAGCCTTCTCTGCTTGCTGCAATCTGGTGTAATTCAAATCAACTTTGGGTAAAACTGAAGCTAGAACTAGGGTGTAGAGGGTGAAGAAGACAAATAAAAGAAAAATGGGGAAATAGAAACATTTCTAAATAAAAACAAAGTTTGGGGGAAACTCACAAACTCAAACGAGAAATCCGTACAATGCCTAGAGAACTAGCTCCTGTTTTTTCATACAGTAAGAGAGTAATCACTGTAAGTAATCACTGTTTTATTTTATGCTCATGAATAACAGATGCCAAAGCATGAGGATACATATTTTAGAATTGAAGCATATACCTTAATGCTTTTTTTTTTTTTTTTCCTTTAGCATATGTTCATGTGTTATTTTTGGAAGCTTTTTTTTTTCCCCCTCCCAAATAAATCCTGTAAAAGTACTTGGCTTGTACTAATGACCCATTAAGACAGGGCAGAGCATGTGTTGTGCAAAAGCAGCTCAAAACAATTCAGGCATAAGGCTGAATACAGAGCACTGCAATCAGACAGCAAAAAAACTTAACTAGCCTAATACAACAAGACACACCCTGACAGGTCCCACTACATTTATAGAACTACCTCAACTACATCATATTATTAAATTAATTTAAATAATCTGTATTAAAAATAATGCATTCTTACATTGGTTAAAATAGCTCCATACTATAGACAAAATAAATAAAACCAATTATCAGGAAATGAGGGATTGGGGTTTTTATTTAATCTTTCTTTTCTGAATTCTAGGGGTTTGTTAATGCTTCAGCTAGCACTCCCCTTGGAATCCATTAGTTCACTGTTGTTCCTCTCTGCTTGGTCACCTCTTCAGTCCAAAAAAGATGGATGTAATGTAACAAAAGTCAAGTTACTAAAATGGAACTTGTGCTATATCATGGCTACACCTGTCTTGATGAAAAGGCAGGAGAGTAAAAAAGCCTGTAAAATACCACTGAATGTCCCCACCTGCTGTGTCGTGTTTAACAAAATTGTTTCAAGGGCCTCTCAGGTAAGTGGTGGGAGACATCTGTGATATTGTCTCTCTGTGCTTGATTGCTCACTGCCCAGCAGCTAGCTGAATACAGAGTTACTCACAACTCCCAATGTCAACTAAAAAGAAATTAAGTCAGCAATATGTCTACATTTGTGCTTCTACTGATGAAGTTGCACCAGCAGGGGTTTCCAAAAGCTGCCAGTAAACAAGTGAAAAAAGACTGGAATGAAACTACCTTATAAAGTGTGTGTACTGTCTCATTCAACTACACCAGTTGTTTTAAGAATGTTCCCAGTCACGTTTGCAATGGTAGTGGCACAGAGGGCCAAAACATCTATGGAAAGGAAAATACTGGGAAAAAGCAGGGTCAATTCACTGGGCAGAGGCAGCTGAATGAAGCTACACAAGACAATAACACCAAAAGCAAGTTAAAACTGTCCCTAAATCACAGATTGAACTGGAGTGTATTTTCCACAACCAAGGTAGAAAGGGAGCTTGCTACCCAGGAAACATGCTAGCCAACCCAAGCTACAGCACGATCCTCTAGACTAGCACCGAGGCTAACTGCACCGCTGTAATTCAGACAAATGCTGAGCTGGACCAAGTTTGCAGCAGGATTTGCGATTCAGATGATACTGTAGCAGATACTTGTTTGCATAGATGACCGTGAGATGGTTAACGCTCCCATTTCTGCTATGGTCTACCCGTTGTTCTATTCATTGTTTCTGGTTTAGGTTTTCTTTGAGGATGGGAGATACATATTTATTTTTATTTTCTAGTAGCCAGCCCATGTTATAGGCTCTTTCTGATTCCAAACCAAGGAATAAGGTAATATATTATCAGGGAGCAGAAACCCTTTCTGTATTATTGTGTCCTGCCTCCACTTTTGCAAACACATCCCCTTCGGCTTAAAAAGACCCTAAGATTCTTTTCCCAGTCAACTTCCTCTCTACACTTGAGAGCAAACATTGGGAAGCGCGTCAAAGGCAGTCAGCAGCTAAAACTCTCTTATTTCTGTAGTGCAGGTGAGCAGCAGCTCAAAGCAGAAATATGAGTTGTAAAGACTGCCTAATGATGGGTGGAGGGAGGAAAAAGGGGTTGGGCAAAACCATGGGTTATGATTACAGTGTTGATGTAGCCACAGAGAGGCAAGATCCTTAGCTGACAAACAAGTTAGGCAGGTTCAGGATCTGGGGCCTAAACGTAAATCCTATTTATTACTACAACTTCCACTGTAGCTATCGCGGTGCAGCTGTTCTAGGCAGGAGTCACAGCTACAAAATTTGCGAGAGCGTGCTGTCCTTCCTGTCTGGAGCCCCATCCAAGTCCAGGCTCCAAACACATTTTAACTCCATGAAAATATTTTACCCCACATCACATCAGCAAAATGGAACTGTGCTTCAGCTGTTTTATCCCCCAAACCTGTAATTCTTCCACTGTACAAACTGAACATATATGTTGACACCACCCTCTTTTTTTAAATATATTGTTCTGAAATAGCACTCAACCCCCCTTCCCCCAAACTCCTGTCACTCTGTTTAAGAAAACAGTGCTAGTTATAACCAAAAAGCCCAACAGAGAGCATGCTTTTGGGATAAATACAGCCTAAAAGTGAAAGAAATAAGCAGCGGAGAATGGAAATACTAATCAGAAGGGCTACTTTTTAAATCTATTAGTACCACAAAGAATAGGAAAATTCACTAATTAGAAACAAATATCATAAAAATGTAGTCAAAGTAAAGATAGCTAACCTTTTAAAATAAACTTTGTTTGACAATTAAGAAGTGATTAAATAGCATTAGAAAACTAGCTTACATTTGCTTACTAATAGTGCAGTTTACTTTTTTCTTTTTTTTTTCTTTTTTTTTCTTTTTTTTTTTTTTTTAAAGAGGGGTAAAGTGAGATCGGAGATGATGTTCTTTCAGAAAATAAAATAGAACCCAGCTACGATCAGTTACAGTGCAGGATTTCTAATACCACTTTATATTTAAAGTTGTAATTTTAAAATTCTTAAGTTGTATTTTATCAGTAATTATTTAAACACAACAGATCTGGAGGAGCTTTCAGAATGATATATCTTTGACAAGTTTATACTGGTGCTGAGCTTCATTGCTGGCGCATTTGATGAATGACATTGCAATAGTCCTAGTTTGAGTTAACAGATCTTTGTCACTTCATGAATGCAGTGGACAAAAATCAAAGACAGATGAAGGCAGCAAAATAGTAAAAACAAAAATTGGGATAAAGGATAAAAAGAAAAAGAAAAAAGAGGGAAAAAGGATGTCAATAAAAGAATATTCATGTCACTAATTTTTTTAATACATAACCATGTTTTTCATAATCAGATTTAAATGAAAAAAAAGACGTGTCAAACACCAACATGACAGGGCTTATGGATATGTTATATTTTACAATTAAAAAGATCAATGTTGCATACAGGCCACTAAATTAAAACATATGAATCACATTTTTAATATTATGTAATACATGCAGTCTAACCATAATGTAAATTTATATACTGGAATTTTAGTCTTTCACTTTTCAACCCTTCAGTGTAAAAACTCATTGTGTCATTGAAAATAATGGTACTTCCAAAACAATGGACAACAATTTTAATAGCTTCAGCAAATATAGCAGTGATCCATGAAGGCATTAAATGTTTATATTAAGCACATGCTTAAGTATAAGCAAGATTAATGCTTTGGTGTCTATTGCATTTCATTCAGGTGGGAAAAAAAAAAGAGGTAATAATGAATCAGAATTTTGAAACAGCTGAAAGAACAACTTTTGATATCAGCACAAAAACCTAGTAGCAGAAGAAAGATGGTGGAGGAAGAAAACTGAGAGATTAAGTTTGTATTTAAAATAAGTATATTTGTTAAAAAGAGAAAAAAAAGTCAAACAATAAAGCACTAGTTAAAGTTTCGGAAAGGTTCTTTTTAAATTTTCTAGTTGAAAGTCACATTTCAGTGGCAACTGTGTAGGAAGGCAGTAAAATGTAAGGGCATGGAGACATGAATGGAGAAAAACAAAGATGGGCCTGTACCTTTGTTCTAGTTGTTTCATAGTTGCATTAATTTGATTGGTCTTATCCTCTAATCGGCCAATTATTTCATTCTTTTCTTTCATAGCATCTTCAGAAACCTGTGTTACAAAAAAGATTAAAACTGAAGTAGGTATATATTACACTGTTACCTCATGGGGTTTTTTCTTCAGTACTTGAAGGGAAAAATGTTTAAATGGCTTCAGGTTTTGATCCTTTTTAAACATTTAAACATTTTTAAAATGTAGTTGACAGTACTTAAAATTTTATACCTAGCAAATTTGTAGTTTTGTACTTTGCAACTGTAGATGCTATTTAATAAGTATTTATATTTATATACTCTAATAAGTAATAAGTAAAAAAACATTTTTCATTTTGGTTTTCTTTCTTAGTTAATCATTTTGCAAGTCAACTTAAATTCACTGATCATCTTTTTAAGTAGCCCATTAGAACCTTACCAATACGGAACTAAGATGCTTAGTCCCGGAAATCACTAAGGTTCTCCAACTCTTATCAAACTACCACATGCACCTAAAAATCTTTTAAGAATTTTACTATCACATCACAATTTTGATTGCTTGCAGAGCTGTTTCAACTGCAACTTGAAGATCTAAATAAAATGTAGAGCATTATTCTTGCTATACAGATCAACACTATCAATTGGTCCCTAAACAGCAGAGATTGGGCATGATTAAACTGTTTTACTCTGCCCAGGAAGTGGATCTGAATGTCATTAAGTGAAATCAGTGTTACCCACAGTCCCCAGAAGTACAGCTTTAAAAGAAAAAACAAACCCTACAGATCCTAACATACTGAACAACATTCTCTTCTTATTTTTCTTTCCAGCTCTATTTCTGTTTCTCTTCCTCTTGTCCAGTGTACTCACAGTTGCAGGTGGAAAAGTAGCATCTTTTGTCCATCATCTCAATTATCTCTCTGCAGCACCCTTATTTTTTCCCCTCATCCTGCCACAGATTTGGCTGGGGTTTTGTGCTTTTTTTGATAATTTATTCCATAAATCAAATTTATGTTCTGCATAAATAAATCACTGCTAAACTTCCCTGGTGTTTGGTCATTTGTTAACTGCATGTTGGGTCTCCGAGATCCACAATCTCCCAAAGCAGCATTGCATTGTTACAGATTTTCTTAATTTGTTAGTAGATTAAAAAAACCAAACCACAACTATAATTAGCTTTTTCCATTTAACACAATCTTGTTTTCCAAATGCCTTTCCTTACTTTGAAAGTTCAGATCTCCTCTTTAACACCTCACTATGTGCCTACATTCTCTTGGTTTTTTATACCAAGATGGTGTAAAAAGTGCCATTATCACTAGATATACTATTACTCTCTATATTCCACATAGCATGTTCTTAGGCTATGATCTTATTCTCATGCTCCTTTCTTGTATAAACCCCCTAACATTAAGTGACTGCCTTAAGAACTTCTTTGTGTGAAATCATGCTTATATCAGTAATGTTCCAAAACGACAAGCTGACTTTAGAAGCGGAAAGGAACCAAAAATTAAGGAAACAGCAGTATTTAACTAAACAAAATGGTAATGCATCTCTCACACCAATCAAAGTAATTTCATCAGTTTTGTTAAAGATTGTTCCTTTACCTGCAGCTTTTGGTACATTTCCATGTTAATTGCTTTAACTTCATCAAGCTGCTGTCGAAGACCTATGAGGGTATCCTGCTTCTCATGGATGTCCTTCTCCAGCAACTTCATGGCAAGTTCTATCTCGTGTTTCATACTAACTTGAACCACTAGCTCATTCTCCATATCCTATAAAACAAAAACACAATGCAACACAGAATATTTAAATAATTATGCAACATCTTATCTCTGTTCTGAAAAAGACAAAAGCTAACACTAACACAGAATATTTGAATAATTATGCAATATCTTATCTCTGTTTTGAAATAGACAAAAGCTAACACAAACAGAGCTGCAGCACCACCTATTTCACTTCAGAAATTCTTCCCCTCTTCAACTTTGCAAATTATCCACTACATAAACATTACACTCTCATGTACTTAGTGACCAATTTATTTTTTTTAAATTTGGGAGGACACAACTCACATTAAGAAATTACCCTGCCAGTGTTGCATAGAGTTGCCTAAGTATTAATTACCAAAATAGAACTAAAGGATTTCTATTTTTACAAGAAAGATTTAGCATACATACAGAGCATACAGTAATGCTAACAACTTACCTAAAAATTTCTCAAAAAAGTATTTTCTTTATTATGCTTTAGCAACATTGTTACAGAAATATGATGTATTGATTGCTCCATTAAAAAACCCTTTTTATTACAGGCAGTTAGAGAAAAGGCGATTAAAGGCAGCATCTAAGCTCAGCAAAAGCAAAACTAGAAATATTTATATACTGACTTTTCTCAAGCATAATCTTTTCTAGAAGTGCTGTGTAATCCTAGAAAAGAACACTTACTTGTCGAAGTTGTGATTCTTCTCGAAGCTGTCTACGTGCTTCATTGTACATTTCATCTAAACCCTGCCTAGAGTGTTTGTATGTCTGAAGTTCTGCTTCAACATCCACTTTAGTTGCCTACAAAGATATAGAGAATCTTTCTTCGTCGCAAGTTTAGCAATTAATAGCATAAATGTAACACTTGTGGGGAAAAAAAAAAAGCAGCTTAAAAATACATTCTCCAAGTACAGTACAAACATGGAAAGAGCTGTTTCTGCTATGTGGTCATCAGTTTTATAATGAAAATTGAGTAAATCTAGCAAAATAAACATCTGCATTGCAGTACAGTCCTCCTTCACTAAATCACTCTAATACACAACTATTGCAGTACTGAGCAATCCAAACATCTGCTTAACCTGTGGTTTTACCAATTATCCTGTAAAACATATACAAGAAGTTACATAAGGAGCTACAAATCACAGCTTAAAAAAAAAAATGTTCAGCAACTGTATACACGATTACTCCATTTGTCATTCCATATAATGAGACAGGTCTAAATAGACAGTTTGCCAACTAAAACACATGCTATTTTGACAAGATTTTCAGATAATAATGCCTTAAATACTCTTAGATATAGCTTACAGTTTAAAGAAAAAAGGAAGAAGGGAAGAAAAATAGAAAGAATACAAGGAAAAATGCTACAAAAATTAACATATGGTTATAAAACAATCTAGTGTCCTATAATTTCGATATATTTATGCCACTGTAAAGTTTCCCAGATTTAATAGGTCCTTTCCCTAATAAAAGATGTTTTAGATTTGGCCCAGCTACTGCTGACTTCAAGTTGAGATATAAGAACATTTGAATGACAAGAACCACATGATGTTACTACATTAAATGTGAGAAAACTAACATACCTCTAGATGATGCTGTGTTTTCATTAAAATAAGAGTATTTTCACTCCTTAATTGATGGTTTTCTTCTTGAAGTTTAATTATATTGTTTTTGGCTATCGCTAACTGAAAAGAAAAAAAAAAAGAAAAAAGGAAAAGCAGTGTGACCACTTTTGTGAGCGGAAATGAAATAAAATGTGTTCTGATGAATGCAAGACCAAGACATTCTCTGGTCCATTCTCGCATTCTACCAAACAGACGTTTAACTGTTTATAAAGAAAACGTAAAGCTCCTGGGTTTAGTAATGAGTCACTTTCATTACACAACAGAGTACGTATTCAAGATACTTCATTATTTCATGTCTGGTAAAAAATATGCTTTCTTTTCTTTGCTTTATTATGACTTAGAGACCCTCAATCCCCTTTCCTCACCCTAAACTTTTTCTTTCTATGTGGATTCAAATATATCCAGTTTTGTTCTTTCTCAGACATCTTAACATATCATATGGAGCAATTTTCATAAGAAAACCTCTCCCAAATGAAAAGAAAACATATTTACAAAAGAGGAAACATTATAACTGGGCCCTACATTATACACCTTAAGGTCAGGATTATAAACCAGCTGATCAAAATAGGTAGACAGTTGGGCTGAAGGCTTGTAAAGGAAAGAGAATACTCTGAGAATTAACACTAAGAAAAAATGTTTTCCTTCTATCTGGATACATTAATACCCAGAGTGAGCTAGCTATCCCTTCAATAGCTGAATTTAGACATCTCAATTTTCCACTTCATTAACTATTCTCAAGCAGCTCAGATTAAAAAAAAAAATTGTGCCCTCTTACAAAGCTAAAAATATTGGAATCTAGTCAAGCATCGAAGATAAACGGAAATATAGGATATAAATATAAAACTAGAGCTAGACAAGTCTAAAAATTATATATAAGCATATGGTAAATAAGCAAGAAACAATCCTTTGGCTAAAGCTGAGAATGGTAACAGAAGTTGCTTGGTGAACTACCTTCTGTTTCTTTGTAACAAGTGGTGTCATCCATTATGGACTAGTCATCTGCACAAAATCAGACTGACAGTTGGCATTAATAAAGGCTTCTCTTCTGGTTTTGTCCAAAGTGGGAAATAGCGATGTTCTACAGAATTAATTTACTGATGCTGCAGGCTACCTAGGCAAGCTGACTTCAAATCCCTGCAGCTACTACACCTTCTCTTCAAGCCAAAATAAAGGTATGTGAACATATTATACAGAAGTTATGTACATTAAAATAATTTAAGTTTACTTAGAAATATAGTATTTGAGAGTAAATAATATCTATTATACATTACTAAAAGAAAACAATACCTCTTCGATCAGTTTAGTGTTTGATTTCTCTAGTGAATCAACTCTTGCATGTAGACTGCTAACTGTGCTACTGAAAGGGAAAAAGAAAAAACATTATTCAAAATTACATCAAAACTCATTCAACCAAGCTCAAAAGCTTTAATGCAAGGTACAAGGATTAATGGTTCAGTGCTAAAAGGTCTGCTCCTGTTATTTGAGGTTTTCCTAAATATAAGAAAATTAGTCTCCTTTGTTGAATATTTATATGCTTCTTTCCGACTCCCAATGTCATCCCTGTCACTGAAACTCCTGGTTGGATGTGCCTTTACATGTATTCTCCCTTTCCTTTATCCTCACAACTATATTGTATCCAAACGTTTAATGAGTTCCCTTAAAAGACAGTTTACAATCTTCTTGTGTTTTTTTCTCCATATAACAAAACCATTCTCCCAAGTTCTCTTCCTCCAAAACCCATTTCTCTTATAAAATTATTTGCTTCTCCACATTTTTTGAGATTCATCCTCAGGCTACCCCTTTCTTGATGCTTCTTGACTTCATTTGTAAGTATCATCAGAATTTTATTCCCTTTTACTACTCTGTGGGTCTTTATCATATCAAACTACATTCAGGCCTTCTCCATTAACTGATTGCCTATTTCTGCTGTAAGCACTTTTTTTTTAAGCGGCACTTCACACACAGAAAAAAACCCTATTCTCTAACACTGTTTACTTTTCCACTTATTTCTACTCTGGTGTCCTCAGAAGTTACCAGTTCATTAAGAATGGCAAGGTAGAGGATTTTAGGATGCATTTTAGGATGTGTGGAAAGGAACAGCTGACCTGAAATAAAATAGGAGAGTTGTTGAACCACTGGTTTGCAAGTAATTCCATGCATAAAGCAGTCTACAAGAACATACTCAATACACAGGGGCTCACCTGAATTATGACAGCTATCATCACACAAACACCACTGTTCTTAATTGCGATAGTTCCTTTCTCCTCAGCTTACTTTCATTTTGCTTATATTTGATGCACTCAATTATTCTGTCCTGTTGAAGGTTTCTGCTCAGTGACTGATACAATTTCAAAACAAAATCTTTATCCCAACAGTAGCCATATAGTAACTAATGATAAAGATTACCAGCATTAAAAATGAAAAAATACAATTATATTTCAAAAAGGGATCAAGAAGATCAGCTATACTACAGATTCTACAGAAGTTCTTTGTGGGTCTGTTGTTTGGTTTGGTTTTTTTCTTTTAGCTCCTCACACTGTTTAATTTTGTACAATACTCCTCAGAGAATTACAATCACTGTTTCTCTATTTGTACAGTAACACACACAGTGGTGGACTAGGTTTGCACCATCCAGCAAAGTAAGGGGGAAAGGCTGCTTCCCTGAAAACTGTTTCTACAGGAACTACAACGTATAAGTAGTTTCCAGCAAGCAATGAACTTACTCAGTTTTGGTCCTAGGCAATAAAGCTACAAACTAAAATGTTATGAACGGCAAAGAAACAAAAGCATGTAGATTCACCCAGAACACTCAATAACGCTTTTTGAAAACTGTTAAATAGAATGCCGTTAAAATCCAGATCAAGCTTTTCATTCCTGTGAAGTTATGAATCATGACGACCTTGGTCAGTTTTGGCCTGCTGTTTTTCATTTCTTTGAAGAATAAAGGTGCTGACTGTCAAAAGCATGAAAACTGAGACTTCCTGAGTCTCTCCAGAAGAGTGTATCCTTTCCAACTTCACTACATCCTCAGTCTAAACATGAAGAACTTGCACACCTTTCTCTGAAGTTCTCTCACAAAGCTGTGGTACAAAAGGAATTAGATGTGTATTACCTGTAAGCCTGGCCTGCCATGCATACTTCAAAGTAATACTTACTTCAGTTGCCTGTTTAGTTCTTCAACATAATTCTTTTGGTCCAAAATTGCAGCAATCTGTACATTTCTAAAGCAAACACATAATAAAATTAGCTTTAACAAAATGCTGTAGTGAACTATGTACTGAAAAAATATATACAGCTATCATATGCAAATGTCCATCTTAGTTGTGCTTTTTAAAAAGAAAGGAAGTAACTTCATCTCACAATCATGAAGTCAATAACTTACATGTTGTGACATCAGAGACAAAAAACCCCAATGTTTTAACTGCAAACAATTTCTCTACATGAAACATAAGAACATATACAGTCTCAAAAGAAAAACTATGTTTATTTACTCCATTATAGCTCTGGTTCTTTGAAACACTGAATAAATCCCAAGCTGAGGGCTTAAAGATTAGCAGGTTCCTTTTCATTGCCACCTTCCAATCCCCCAGTACTATCCATCAGGTAAAGGAAGCAGGTGATGTTGCTGAGGCTTGCTTCAGAGTGCAAATATTCTTCCAGCTAACTAGTAATACAGAACAATGTAGTGTGCCCTTTTTCTCAAGATGGTGAGATCAGAAGACTGTTTGTCTTTAGGGAACCTGACTTATTTCTACAAAGAATAGGCCACCAGTCAAGAAATCGTTTGTTAACATGCAAAATCTGAGGTATTTGGTGAGGACGTACCTTTCCTTACCCCCAAGGTCATCATCACTCTTTAAATACATAGAGAAATCAATCACCCCAACCTAGGAGAAAGCAAATGTACACAGTTTCATATCATACAAGTAACTGCTGTCAATATTCATGGTCTTGCATCTACATAATTACTAAAACCTCAGTTACATCAGCTTTTTTACGATTGGTCTGGTTTCAGCCAGAAGCTCAAAAAACCTGAACTGTAACATTTTAAACACAATTTTTTTTCAAGTGTAGTCTCATGTATTTGTTACCTTTAGAATTTAGAATTACGTTACCTTTGAACAAAATTAACAATGTGCCAGGTACCAAAGCCCAAAGAAAAGATGACTTCTTACCTCTCACCGAGCTTAGCCAAGAACTTACAGGAAGACTTTCATTTGGGGAATTATCAGATACTACTCAACCTTGTCACTGATTGAGTAGACTTGTGATAATTTATCTGTAGTGTTTCACATGATTTCCTATCACAGCACATCTCCCAAACTGATGTTTCCCCCATGTTTAGTTTTTCAATATTCCTTGCCAAATAATACCACCTCTCCACACTTGCTGATTCCCAGGTGTGCCAAGTCAACTGCATTCATTTTTTTATACCTTGTTGAATCTGAATCTAATTAATTTATTTTCTATTCAATTGTAATTTAATCATATATACTATAACTAAAATTACCATGAGTTATGCTTCCAACTCTATTCACAAACCTTTAACAAACGTATTTAACCACCTTTGCTTTACCAAAACCCTTCCTTTTTGGTCTCTGGCAGCCTCTTCACAAAAGTATTTCAATTTCTCTATCTACTGCTTCCTGCTTGAGCTGCCTTTAGCTCTTGAATACAAGTAACTTGCTAAGTCTAACATTTCCTTTGTTTATGCAATGCTGTCCTATCAGTTTCCTATGATGGTCTTCTACTTGTTCTTTCCGTATCTTTTCTAAAAAGTCTCTTTTCCAAAAGCTTTTTAAAAAACATATTTTGCTTATTAAAGCAAAATAATATCTCTATAAAAAGTAAAATGTTATCTCTATAAAAGTTACTTTGTTTTAATTCTCCATGTGTGCATACACACATTTCACCATTGAATAGCATTCTTCTAACATACCAAAACTGTGCTCCCAGATGCAACCTCCATCATCCTTCAGAAGTTTATCTTTCTGCTCAATACAACTTGCTTCCGGCTTCCCTGAGAAGGTGCCTTATTTATACTAATCTTCACAAACAGAATTACTCTAAAATCTCATCTGGACAGCCACTACTACCTTCTCAAATCAAGTTTTACCTCCCCTCATACAGCAAAGCCAAGTGACCTAGATAAAAAAGATGTAGCTAGCAATAGATATTGTGATTTATAATACAACACATAATTCTCAATACTAAGAAGAGCACATTGATAAGTCTTCTACAGTTACAGGACTTTCAATGTTATGTCTTCTGGTACACAAGACCAGTGCCTAAAACATTAGTTAGTAACTAGAATGAACAATCAAAGACAAGTTAACCCTATGAATCAACAGCACACGTACTCAATTAGCTATACCTTGTCTTTGCCATAGAAATTGCTTTTTCATCAAATATATGCTGAAATACAGCAATAATCACTTAAACTATTATGATTTTTTCCACAAAGAAGCTGGGGAAAAAAAAAAAAAACAATCAGGACTGAACACAGCCTACATTTATTTATAAATACTTGTGCATCTGCCTTAAAAAGAATCCATAAAGATTTTCTTGGAAAGGATCAGAGTTCAAAGTCAAAACACTTTGCAAAACAGGAAGAATTCCAAGTCTTATTTTGCAGACTGAAAGCAGTCACCCTCTTATAAGGTCTTTTATTACACTACATGAAGCAAGTTTTCGTTTCAGGTCCTTGAAACATTCCTGTTTTGTTCCAGAACAACAATAAATGAACTGAATGGGATAAACTGATCATGGAACTATACTTCTGCAAAGGAAAAGGATGAGTTACTCAATTAACATGGAAAGCACTCTGCATTGCTACTATTGCATCTATTTGATGACGAAGCATAAAACTTTACCCTTGCACTCTGACAATTATCACCATCTAAAGGTCTGACCCAGCTGATACTGAGGTTAATGCAACAGCCCCCGCTGATCCAGGAGCTGGATCACACCCTAAACAGTCGCTAGTAAGATTTCTAACAAGTCACAACTCCATAGTAACAAAATTCACTATGCATAAAAATCTTATGGATTGCACGTACATTACTTTACCTATATTGACTTACTTGTGAATCTAGGTCCTCTCCCTTCACACACAGGTTAGCATCTATCACATTCAACCCAACTAATAGCCCAACAATAACTGCTCCTTCTTCCTCCATCATTAGTGCATGATACTCATAAAATTCACTGTTAAAGAAGAAAATTGCATCTTATTGGTATGTTCAGTATATTTACACCCGATAAATCAACAATAAGTGACATCTAAATCTGAACTGTTTCTCTTACTTTAGCCTTACTCCAACGTCCTTAAAGATGAACTGGGTCTGCTCATACTTTCACCTCATAAACATTTAAAAATTGAAAGTGCATGGTTTGTCTCAGAGGCTATTAAAAACAAAGATACTACCTTTGGCTCCAGAAATCTGAGCCAGAAGATGCTAGAGGCCTGGGAAATTTGGGGGGCAATAATTATTTTGTCTTAAAAAAAAAAAAAAAGCTCTTCCTTATACACTTGCTATTAGCCACTTTCGAATAGGATACTGCAACAGATGGATGGATGTTTGGCCATACTGAGTCAGACAATTCTTATGTTGTTAAGAAACACTAGAGAATGCAAAAGAAGAATGGTTAAAAATTTACCTTGTGTGAAAAAAAGGTCTGGACTTTAATGAACACTTGCTTGAAATTAAAGAAGCCAAGTAAGAGATTAAATGGGTAAGAGAAGAGAAATGGAAAGGGCTGAAATGCTAAAAAGGTTTTTAAATTAAAAACACTCCACTAAACAACAGAATACCAACATTTACTTCTTCCTCCTTGCATTTTTTAAATTCTATGAAACAAACTGTGCTTTCAATGGAAAAGTCCATAGCTGTTGAACACCAATGTCATCCTGACATACCAGCATTATCTAGGCATACAAGAAAAGTCTTAGAAATATGTATATATTATAGAACTGAAATTAAGATGACAAGGTTTTTTGTTCCCTTTGTGCTTCAACTATACCATCAGAAAGGAGAAGTTATACTAGAAGAGAGCAATGCCAGTTTTCCAACTGTGAAAGGAAAATTCAAGGCAATAGTCCTCCGTGCAATGGTAGGTTAGTAGGAAATCATGCATATGGTAGGGGTGAATTCATCTCCTCTCCAGACAGAGGTTTCTAGTCTGCATTCTGCATGGCAGAGGAATGCAGCGGGAGCCCTTCCCCAACACCCTCATCTATGAAAGAACAGTCAGGCACATTGCAGAAGGTCAACCTACATGATGGGGAGGAAACAGCCCTTCTCCTGTCAGCTGGCCCTCAATCTTGATGAAGCAGCGGTGTTTGGTCCCTCTACCCTGAGGACTGGAAGAAATAAGCCTACAGACCAGAAGCTACACCTTGCTACACTAAGGATACATTAAAAAGTAGCAAATAGAAATAATAATATTTGGGGGGGGGG
>NW_010973123.1:4769738-4774864 GCF_000737465.1 Haliaeetus leucocephalus | reverse complement strand
GGGGGGGGGGCGGGAGACTAAACCTCTAAAAATAAATTATAAACAAAATCTACTTAATTGTTTACCTGAGAAGATCTCTCTGAATGATTAAACAGCGAAGATAGTCAGCCATTTTCTTCTGCATTAGTGCTAACCGTAACCAGGCCCGGGCACGGCCCAGTGGTGTTCTGAAAAAAAGGGCATGAAGACAAACAGTCCCAAATCTACAATATATCAATTAATTCACCATCTTAAACATCTTATCAGTCTATTGGTAGAGCAATTGGTATTTCTGAAAGGGTATTTTAAACTATTAGTTGAGCAATGCAGTCTGGGAAGCCACAATGTCTAGGCTTTCACTCTAAGCTTTGGGATAATATCAGAACAACTTTCATCAACTCAGCTGGGCTTGGGAGCAGACCCTGGAAAGAACAGGAACAGAGAAAGCACAAGAGCCTGCCAGTAAAATTAACTGTTTTACTCAGAGAGTGAAAACACGCAACTTTCTACACATTGTTGTATTTCGATGTGCTTTGGTCTCACACAGTATGTGGCTAGCAGTATGGAAAGAATTTTTAAGAGTGGTGCAACCTTCTTCTTAAACTGACAGTGCCTGTAAAGATAATCTTGAAATCCTGTTTCTAGCTGAAGTAAAATCTCTGCAACAGTTCAGACTCCTTTCTGCAACTTGCTTATAAAGTCTTCAGAGGAATTGTGAGAAAAGTAATGGAATGTCCATTACAACTCATCACACAAGCTTGCCTTCCCAATCCTGCTCTCTGGGTCTACAAAACACGTACTGAATTCTAGCTTTAACTCATACTTGTTTACAAATTCAGTGGTATCTTAGAAAGACAATTCAAAAAACATGAAAAAGTATGTAACCAGCAAACATTAATATCCAACAAATTAAACCTGGACCATTAGATCCTCCTTTTCTAGTGCTTGCACACTTAGAAGTAGTAAGCATCATGATAGGAAGAGCGTAACACACTTGGCAAAGGGTATTATTTCATCTGGTCTGACACAAGTCAATAATAATTTCTATACCTATGTGCTTTAGATAAGGTCTAAAGCTATAAATTATAACCCTTACACTGCCATATAACAATCACAACGTAACTAAACCCTTTCGGAATTTAATGTACAGCCAATTATAAAGCTAAATACAAAAGCAGAATGCAGAGGAATGGGAGATTGTAGTTCACAGCATAAATTTACATTTGAGAAGGACCCTACACACAAGAATCTGAAAAGCTGCCTAATACTTTCCTCTTCAGTATGTTACCTGTTGTTTTTATACAGTGTTTGCTGACTAGACTCACATGTTTGCTCCAGTTCTCAACTGCAGACTGTTTGATACACAACCTGTTCCTTTTTGCACCTTTTTTGTCCACCATTCAGAAGGAACATCAGAAAAAAACATAAAGATACTACTTTTTTAGCTGTTCTGTGCAGAACATGAAAAGCTAGCAAGATTCACCTGTGCTCTCCCCAATATCACGTGCTAGCTGTTCAAAGGCTTGATTAACACCAAATGAAATCATGAGACATCTGTAGATTCTCCATCAGGTCCTTCATTTTCTTGCTGTATTTGACCAATACTACTTACTTAAGGCCAGGCAAATCTCTGACACTTGCTGCTATTTCCTCAGCTTCTGGATATAATTTCTCCACAAGTTCCAGAGGACCCCAGATGGTTTTATTGTAACTTAGAAAGGATTTTCTTACTAGGAAAAGAAAAATTAAGTAACTGAATTAATTTAAATTACTGGAGTAGCTTTCTTCAAAATAGCTGGTATGATGAAATGGTTAACTGCTGAGCCTAGACTTCCAGATAACAGATAATTTCGACACTGGTCAGTTCACCAGTATCCAAAGCCATCTACCGAATTACTTTGCTGTGAACATAAAATTGCTGCGCTAGAACAAAATAATGTAAAAAGGATGACTAGCTAAAAATATTAAGCTACATACATACATACATGCAGTTGTGGTAATCCCTAGACCACTTACAACAAATGGTATATAAAAGAAAAAGTTATGGAAATACATGTTGTGAAGTATTAATAATGACACTATTAACTATAAAAGGTGACAATTTACATATTTTCTTCACTTCTTAAAACAACATAATACACTTTGATTTTTATCTCATTCAAGAAAGAAAAGAGGAAAAATGGCATGTTTGGGATGAGAAATATGCAGCTAGAGCAATTACCACACCTTTAAGGCCATGCTTCAGGCAGTGCTCCATGACAACAAAGAACTGTTGCAAAGGTGGGTAGTCAGAATCCAGAGTGCGACCAAAGCTCAAAGCTGATTCAATGAGTCCTTTGATACTCAATTTAGCCATGTTCAGTAAATTTGCTCTTTCTACAGCTGTAGGGTCCTTTACAGCTACGACAATAAAGAAAAAAAGTTATGGTTCAAGTTTTAGAAGAGACACAAAATAATAAAATGCTTCATGGCCGCCTTGTTCAAAGAGAAACTTATCTTAATCTAGATAAACTCAAAGGAATAATTTATTAAGTGCTATAAACCACCATGTTATAGAAAAGCACCCACTACAACAAACACCCTTACAGATCTTATATTGTTTTAATAAGTGAATGAAAAAACGAGGCTGGAAATGTCAGTTCTAGGGTACCGTGTTGTCTCAGTACATCTCGAAAGCAGCTGGTAACTGCAAATTAACACAGGCATCAATGCTGCACTCAAAAGCTCTGCTGTGTAACAGCAATCAGTGCTCTTACCATGATATCAAAGCAGCATTCCTATTAATGTAAGTATCTATTTGGTGTATTATAGTCTACCTACAGAAACAGACATCATACTTCTTATAATGACTTTCCACTGTAGTCTTAATTTCTGTGACATAAATACATGCTTTCCTTCCTAGGCTGTACGTAGTCTCAGCCAGTAAACCAGAGGCAGTTTCAGGAAAATATTACATATTACATACTTAAATTTCAGTTTCTCATATAGCTACAAAATATTTTCTACACAGGAAAGCTTAAGAACTAAAGGTTTTGCTTTAACTTAAAAATGTTTTTGGTAAACTTTACAAAATGTACACTATAAAAATACATTTGGGGATTAAATCTAGTCAGTAAAAAACCCCATAGCTTTTAAAAAATCTTAATCTGACAGAATGGACATGGTTCCTCTTCTCAGAGCTCCTGCTACTGAAACCAGAGTGTTCAGGAGATTCTTAGTTTATTTTCATTTGTAATGAAGCAGTTCAAACATTCAGGCCACCCTCTGTTTCACCAAACTGAAACAAAGACAAAACAACTCTCTGTTTATGTAACTTGGAAAGAAGCAAAAAAAGTTGATGATGTACTGTTTTCTGCTATTTGCAATTAGATCTAACAAATTAAGTAAAAAACAAATGAAGAACACAGATCATCTTTTTTAAGGCATTGAGACACAGATGTCACAATATCTATATAGATTTGTGTCTGAAAAAATGTGAGCTTCTTCCCCTGCCAATTTGAGTATGCAAAATTGCGTATCCCTTTGCACATCAGAAAGCATAAAGAACTCTACACATTAAAACCCAAAACAAAAAAAACCCAAATAATTTTAACAGATGGATACTTTCTCAGTTCCTCAAACAGCAATGAAATTACTTGTCTCACAAATCACTTGTACCACAGCTTTAGGTATTTATGTATGAGATATCAAAAACTTAGAAAATTACTTTCTAATTCTGTATTCCTAACTGCCTGTCAAATATCAAATTACCCTATTACCATACAACATGACCTATCTCAGTTTTCTAGAAAAAAAAACAATGACTGAGATGATGTACCTGAGATAACCTTATAGAGACTACTTTTATAGTCTCTCAATTTACCACTACTTCAACAGAAAACACTAGAAGATGTTAGAAGACATAGCAGACAATGAGCAACAGTGCTCTGGCAAAAATTTACCCAGTTAGCAGTCACAGCTCACTAGTTTGTCTCTTGACTTCCTGACAGCTCAGCCGCCGGGGACTGAACCAACCCTACCAAGAACAGCATCAGTACCCTCGTCTGGAACAGATGGAGGCTTGCAACAAGAAGAGCATTTCTGTTGCTAAAGCTCACATCAGACTTCCTGCCTTTTTATTAGGTTTGCTATTGACAGCGCTAAACACAAGTGTTATCGTAGGAAAAGCCTCGTTCAATTCAGACTTCAGGTGGATACCTCTCCCTCCCCACGTATTCGGTCCATTTCCCCAAAGGCATCTTGCAAATTGCTTTTTCAGGCGACCTCATTTTGACTTTTGGAGCTGATCCTCCCCACAGACAGCCTTCCATGTCTACTGCCCTTTTAATTGTCAGACCCCTCTTGCCTGGTCTTTCTGAGGCATCTTAGGTGCATTTTAAAGTGTGGTCTAGCTATTTTTCTTCACCTGCTTCTTCAAAAAAAAAAAAAAAAATCAAAATTTAGAATTTCACATGGCATGGTTTTCTAGTAACTGCTGCTCAGAGATTGCGTGGGGTAGACTGTCCATACGTGGAGCAAAATGAGCTGCAAAGGGCTCTGAAGGGCTCTTCCCACCCCAAAGCAGCAGCCCCCGAAGGGACTATTTGCAGGTGGCACCGATGTTGCCAGCCTCACCAGGGTCTGACTAGCAAGGTTTGGCCCAAAAAAGACAATATTCCTCCCCCCGTTTGGATGAGCAGCAAAACCCTTACTGCAAACAGTATTTGTGAAGGAAAAAAAAAACCAAAAACCAAACCACAACCAAAAAAGAAAACCCCAAGCGTGTAGTCGCTACGGCTACAGGCTGAACAAGGACTCCCTGAGTCACCCGACAGCTGGCAGAAAACAAGTATTTTCCTCCACTAAAGCCTCCTCACCGGCATAAACCCCTCAGCCTCCCACCACCCGGCTTCCATGAGCGCCGGCCGCACCTCCCAGCCACAGGGAGGGAGGGACGGACTGAGGGGGACCCGCCAGCGCCCGGGCCCCCGCCCCGGCTGACAGACCGCGGGGCCGGAGGCCGCCCCCGAACGCCAGGCCGCCACTGCCACCCCCCACACACACACCCTCTCCGAGGCCGCAGGCCGTCCCCAGCGCCTCTCCCGCCGCAACGGACATTTTGTGCCCGTGCGGGCGCCGCCGCAGCGCGGCTCGCAGCCGTTCCCCCC